>NW_016965410.1:0-326 GCF_001483705.2 Eufriesea mexicana
CGTTTCGTTTGGTATGTCAATATTGGTTATGCTAGGATAGGGTAGCATTGACTTTTGTGCTAAACACTGCTAATCGGTGCACTACTGCTTTTTACTATCCTCTAATCTGTTCTGCTTGGCTCGGGAGAGGCCTGCAATGGTGGTATCGGCAAGATTGCTTGCGTTATGTTACGTATGGTTACGTTGCGCTTGCTTAGGTTAGGATAGGGGAGCTCTGTCTTTCATGCTACACACTGCATTCCGGTGCATTTCTGTGCCCTGCCGTGCACCAGTATGATCTACTTTCCTTTGGGGGGGGGGGGGGGGCAAGGGGGGTCGGGGCAAGA
>NW_016965410.1:392-594 GCF_001483705.2 Eufriesea mexicana
TATGTTCGACATTTGTGCTACATACTGTTATTCGGTGGATTGCTTCGCTCTACAGCGATCTACTATGCTTTGCTTGGCCCTGAGGAGGCCAGCAGTGGTGCTTTACGCACGTATGTTTCTGTACGGTAACGTTCGATCCGTTGGGTTATGGTAGGGTGCTCATGACCTTGTGCTATACACTGCGAATACGTGGGCCCTGCAC
>NW_016965411.1:0-236 GCF_001483705.2 Eufriesea mexicana
CAATTTTATTGACATTTTCGACAAATATCGTGGTGAGCTAATATTCTTGCATAAATAAGGAGGTAAGATTTTATTGGCGTGCTATAGCCATTGCAGAGTTATAGAATCCGTGTGAAAAAAAACAATTTCATTGTCGTTTTCGACTAATATCGTGGCGAGCTAACTTTCGTGCATACATAAAGTGGAAAGGTCCTATTGGCGTGCTACAGCCATAGCAATGCTCTAGAACCTGCCTG
>NW_016965411.1:269-614 GCF_001483705.2 Eufriesea mexicana
TGAGGTAAGTTTCTTGCATGAATAAGGAGGACGGATTCTATTGGCGTGCTATAGCCATTGCAATGCCATAGGGTCAGACTGGGGAATACAATTTTCTTTACATTTTCGACTTATACCGTTGTGAGCAAGCTTTCTTGCATAAACAAGGCGAAAAGATGCTATCGGCGTGCTATGGCCATTGAAATGCTGTAGAATCCGTCTGGAAAATTCAGTTATATTGTCATTTTCGACTAATATCGTGGTGATCTAATTTTCTTGAATAAATAATGAGGGCAGACTTCATTGGCGTGCTATTTCCATTGCAGAGCAGTAGAGACCGGCTTGAAAATTCAATTTTATAGTCAT
>NW_016965412.1:0-232 GCF_001483705.2 Eufriesea mexicana
CCATACACTCATCCATACATACATCCATAGATACATCCGTAAATGCATCCATTCATACATCCATGCATACATACATACATACATCCACCCATCCACCCAGCCATAAATACATCCTACCATACATCCATCCATCCATACATACATTCATCCATATATCCCCACATCCATACTTCCATAAATGCATCCACTCGTTCGTCCATCATTCGATACATCCATCCATCCATACATCCAT
>NW_016965412.1:485-980 GCF_001483705.2 Eufriesea mexicana
CATACATACATCCATACATGCATACTTTCATCCATCCATACCTCAATCCATCCATACATCCATTCATCCGGACATACATTCATCCGTACATTCATCCTGCCATTCCACCACCCATCCATACATGCATTGATACATACATCTATCCACCCATACATCCATCCATCCATACATCCATACATCCACACATCCATACACCCATAAATCCTTCCATTCGTACGTCTATCGTTCGATACTTCCATCCATCCATACATCCATCCATACATACATCCATACACACATACATCAATACAACCATACATTCATGCATCCATACACCTGTACATCAATACATCCATCCATTCATATATCCTGCCATCCACACATGCAACCATCCATACATCCATCCATCCACACACCCATATATGCATAAATCCATACATACATACATATATTCATCCACACATGCATACATCCATACATTCTTACATCCATACATTCATACATACACACATCCAT
>NW_016965413.1:0-1334 GCF_001483705.2 Eufriesea mexicana
AATCCATTCGTCCAAACAAACAGCCATACAACCATGCCTCCGTACATCAATATATACTTACATGCATACATCCAAGCATACATTCATCCGTACATACATAACGCAAATACGTCCATACATTCATACATCCTTACGTACAAACGTCCATACATTAATACTTCCATCCATCCATACATCCACCCATCCATACATCCATCCATCCATACATCCATGCATCCACACATCCATAGATCCACACATCCATACATCCACAAATCGGTCGATCTATGCACTCACCCATCCATACGTACATCCATACGCAGTCCATACATACATCCATACATCCACGCATACACACATAGGCTCATCCATACATGCATCCATAGATACGTCCGTTAATGCATCCATACATACATCCATGCATACATCCAACACCCATACATACATCCACCAATCCACCCATCCATTAATCCATCCAACCATACATCCATCAATCCATACGTACATTCATCCATTAATCCCCACATTCATACTTCCATAAATGCATCCATTCGTACGTCCATACAACCATACATACATCCATACATATATCCATACATAAATCCATACATCCATCCATCCATACATCCATCCACTCATCCATCCATAAATACATACATCCATACATGCATACATACATACATCCATACATCCATACATCCATCCAAACATACATCCATCCACCCATACAACAATACATGCATACTTCCATTCATCCACAAATCCATCCACCATACGTCCATCCACCCATACATCCAGCAATCCATACACCCATACATCCACACATCCACAGATCCATACTTCCGTACATCCGTCCATCCATACCACAATCCATCCATACATTCGTCCATACACACAACCATTCATCCATACATACATTCATTCATACATCCCCCTTTCCATACATCTACCCATCCATACATCCATCCATCTATACATTCATACATCCCCAGAACCATACAACTATAATACCATACATCCGTACATACATACATCCATACATTCATACATACGTACATCCGCCCATCCATCCCTCAATCCATCCATTCATTCATACATCCACACATCCATAAATCCATCCGTCCATACATCCATACAACTATCCATCCATACATCCATCCACCAATCCATTCATCCATACAAGAATCCATACGTACATCCATTCTTCCGTCCATTCACCCACACATTCGTCCACCCACACATCGATACATCCATGTCTCCGCACATCCATATATTCTTACATACATACATCCATCCATCCATACATCCATACATCTATCCATTCATACACCCATCCACCAATCCATTCATCCATA
>NW_016965414.1:0-1511 GCF_001483705.2 Eufriesea mexicana
AAGAAGAAATAATTAAAACCTGAAACAAAAAGAAAGAATATTAACGCGGTCCTTCCGAAGTCGTAGCGACAACTGGCTCGAGCCTGCACGCGGGCCCCTTATATAGCGGCGGTCGGCCGAAAATCGGCGAAAATTTCCGAACTTTACCGATTCCTTTAAAAGTTACTTTTGGGCTGTAATAACTAATAATTTATTTACTTTTTTTACTTTTATCGTTAATATACGTTGCAAACTATTTGTTATCAACAACTTTAATTTGCTATTGACAATAAATTTATTAATTTATTAGCTTTTTATAATTTACGAATACATTTTATCACAAATACATTGTTTGTTTAAGTAGTAGACAATAATTTATTAACTTTTTTACTTTTATCGTTAATATACGTTGCAAAATATTTGTTATTAACAATAAATGTAGTAATTTATTAACTTTTTGCTAGTTCTAGTTACATTTTCATGCAAATACGTTGTATATACTAGTAATAGCCTATAATTTAGTAATTTTTCCACTTGTATTGTAAATTTACGTTATGAACAATTTGTTATTAACAATAAGTGTATTAATTAATAAATCTTTTCCAAATTATAGGCACATTTTAACATTAGCATGATATTTGTCAAGTAATAACCGACAATTTATTAATATTTTTAACTTTTATCTTTAATATACGTTACAGAGAATTTGTTTCTAGCAAATTTGTTATTAACAGCAAGTGTAACAATTTATCAACTTTCTGGAAATTATACATTGCAAATTATAGGCACTTTAACACATAAGTTATATGATCTGGTAATAGTCAATAATTTAGTAATTTTTTCCCTTGTATTATAAATTTACATTTTGAGCAATTGCTTATTAGCAATAAGTGTAATAATTTATAATCCGTTTGCAAATTGTAGGTACATTTTAACATTAATACTTATAGATTCAAGTAATGACCAATATTTCAGTAATTTTTTTACTTTTGTTATAAATTCACGCTGTGAACAATTTATTATTTAAGATATTAATTTGTTATTAATAATAACTATTTATTTTCTACTATTTATACATTTTCATGTACTTCAATAACGTCATTTTCATGCATTCAGTGGATAAAATTTTCTCAGCCTCGGCGAGAAATTTTTGGACGACTCTACGAATTTGTATTAGGAAAACATAACAAGAAAGAAAGTCGCTCGTCGAGACAGTTCCAAGAACTGACGTCATTTCCAAGAATTCCGTGGACACAACATTGGCAGGCTCGGCGACAAATTCTCGGCCGATTTTGCGGCTTTGTATTAGGAATACATAACATGAAAGGAGGTCTATTGCCTGCCGATTCCTAGCACTGACGTCACTTCCAAGAATTGTATGGACATAACTTTCGGAGCCTCAGAAATGTTCAAACGTTGAAGAGAAATATTGAAATTTTACAAAAAGATAACAAATATTTTAAACCTTATGCGTAGCTCTTAGCTTGGTATCGTTTTGCAAAGAAAAATCTTTGGAAAAGGATACCAATTAC
>NW_016965415.1:0-2636 GCF_001483705.2 Eufriesea mexicana
AGGAGGCAGAAATCCACCGAACAGCAGTGTATAGCGCAATAGTAAAGGTTTCCTTATCCTAACCTAACCAAACGAAACATAAACATACGTGGCATGTCTGAACCTAACGAGCCGAGGCCACTATTGCTGGCCTCGGCAGAGGAAGGCAGAATATACTAGAGCAAAGTAGATAGCAGAAGTCGACCGTATAGCAGTACATAGCACAATGTGAGAGCCTAACGCATCCTGACCTAACCTGACCTAAACTAAGCCATCCAAACACAGTTAACTCTACATAACGTGAACAATATTGCTGTCCTCCCCAGAGCCGAGCAGAACAGATTAGGATACAGTAGGAGGCAGAAATCCACCGAACAGCAGTGTATAGCAAAAGTCTAGGCTATCATATCCTAACCTAGCCAAACGTATCATGAACAGACTTAACCTGATTCAACCTAACGCGCCGAGACCACTATTACTGGCACCCCAAGAGCCAACAAGAGTATTCTAGAGCACAATAGAGCGAAGAAATCTGCCGAATTGCAGTGTATAGTGCATAAGTCAAAGCTATCCCACCGTAACATAACCAACCGTAACGCAACCATACCTATCTTATCTAAACGTAACGTCCCGCTGCCACTATCTCTGGTATCCACGGAGCCAAGCAGAATTCACTAGAGCTCAGTAGAGCGCAGAAATACACTGCACTGCAGTGCATACCACAAAAGTGTGAGATAACCCAAGCTAAACTGTCCTAACCTAACCTAACCAAACGTAGAGTAACTCACCATAACGCGATGAGGCCAATATCTCTGGACTCCCAGGGTCAAGCAGAACACATTAGAGCACAGCGGAAAGCAGAAATGCACCGTACAGCAATGTATTGCGCAAAAGTCAAGGCTGTCGTATCTTTACCTAACCACGCATAACATAACTCAACGTAACCCAACTCGTAATATCGTGCCGAGGACACTATTGCTGGCCTCCCCAGAGAGGAGCAGAATATACTACAGCAGAGTAGAGCGCAGAAATTCACCGCAATGCAGTGTATAGCACAAAAATGAAACATATCCTGACTTAACCTGACCAAACCACACCTACCGCAACGTAGCGTAACACAACATACCGAGACCAGACCAATATTGCTGTCCGTCCCAGAGCCAAGCGGAATGTGTCAGAGCACACTGGAAAGCAGAAACCTACTGAATGGTAGCGTATAGCGCAAAAGTCTGGGATATCTTTTCCAAATCAAGCCAAACGTGACATGGGCATACGTAAAGTATCTGAACCTGACGCAACGAGACTAGTATTGTTGGTCCCGCCAGAGCCAAGTAGAATATACCAGAGCGCAGTAGAGCTCAGAAATCCACCGCATTGCACTGCATAGCTCAAAAGTGGAAGACACACCAACCTAACATGTCCTAACCTAGCCTATCCAAACACAGAGTGACGTGACCAATATTTTTGGCCTCCGCAGAGCCAGGAAGAATATGTTGGAGCACATTAGAGAGCTGATATCTTCCGAATAGTTGTTTACGGCACAAAAGTCAAGGCTACCGTTTCCTAACCTAGAAAAACGTAGCATGAACGCACGTAACCTTACTCAACCCAAAGAGCCGAGACCACTATTGCTGGTCTCACCATGGCCAAGCAGAGTATGCCAAAGATCAGTAGAGTGCAGAAATCCACCGCGTTTCAGTGAATAGCAAAGTAGTCAAAGATACCCTAACCTGGCACGGCCAAATCTAACCTAACCAAACGTTGTCCAACTCGACATACCGCGCCACGACCGCTACTAATGTCCTACGCGGAGACAAACAAAGTATGCCAGAGTACATTAGAGCACAGAAATCCAACGGACAGCAGTGTATACTACAAGAGCCAGTGCAACCTATCCTAACCTAGCGAAACGTTACTTATACAGACGTGGCTTAAGTGAGCCTAACACGACGGGACCACTATTGCTGGTTTCCAACAGTGAAATGCTGAAAGCACTTTGGAAATGGGGAGCGCGGATACTAACCGCATTCCGGTGAATAGAACAAAAGCCGAATATAACCGAACCTAACCTGACATGACCTAACCTAATCAAACGTAGCACAGCTCAACGTAACGTGCAGTGAACACAGCTCCTGGCTCCCACAGAGCCAAGCAGAATGTTGTAGAGTACAGTGGAATACAGAAATCCACCGAACAACAGTGTAAAGCACAAATATCCAAGCTACCCTGACCAAACACAGCCTAACATGACCTAACCAATCATAACCTAACTCAAACTAACGTGCCGCAGCCACTATTGCACGCCTCCCCAAAGTCGAGTGGAGTATAGTAGAGCAGTGTAGAACGCGGAAATGCACCGAATAGCAGCGTACAGCACAGGAGTCGAGGATACAATAGCCTATCCTGTCCTAACCTAACCTAAACGAACGTAAAACAACACAGCATAACCCGTCGCCACCACTGCTGCTGGCACCCGCGTTGACAAATAGAATGTAGCAGAGGACATTTGATCACAGATATCCAGTCAAAGTAGCCTGTCCTAGCCTAGCCAAGCTTAACATATCCAAACGTAGTCTAGCCCAACCTAACGTCACGAGACCACTACTGCTGGTCACTTCAGGTTCAAGCAGAATATACAAGAGAACAGCAGGGCACAG
>NW_016965416.1:0-526 GCF_001483705.2 Eufriesea mexicana
GCGCTGCACACTGCTATTCGGTGTATCTCTGTGATCTACTGTGCTCTGCTATGCTCTGCTTTGGCCTGTGGAGGCGAGCAATTCTGGTCCGGGCACGTTATGTTATGGTAGGCTATGTTTGAATAGGTTGTGTTAGGCTACGCTTAGTCAGGATGGCTTCGACTTTCGTGCTATGCACTACTATACGGCTGGTTCCTGTGATCTGCTGTGCTCTATTGTATTCCGCTTGGCTCTGCGTAGTCCGGCAGCAGCGGCCACGGCACGATCCGTTGAGTTACGCTACGTTCGGCTATGTTAGGTGAGGTCAGGTTAGGTTAGGATATCCTTGGCTTTTGTTCTCTACAACGTTACTCGGTTAATCTGTGCGATCCAAGGTGTAATAATATACTCTGCTTGTCTCTACGAAAGCCAGAAATAGCGGTCGCATCGTTATGTGTAGTTAGGCTATGTTTGATTAGTTTACGTTACGCTTCGTTTGGCTAGGATGGTTCCGACCTTCGTGCGATACACTATTATTCGGCAGGTT
>NW_016965417.1:0-898 GCF_001483705.2 Eufriesea mexicana
CAGATCGGAGACCCGTAAAGTGCCTCCGAGTGAACGACTCCTGTGTAGAGGCGGCGCACCCTCGCGTCTGGCCCTCCCAGGTTCGGTAGCAGGCGACATAGTGCCCCCGCCATACCTTCCAGGCGTGGTTCCAGCGCGAGAAAATGTTCGTCGAATTTCCAGTGGCTATCGAGGAGGAGACCGAGGTATTTCATCCGGTCCCGTACCTCGACCACGACGTTCCCCACGCGCATCAGGGACTTGGACGGCTTCCCGTGGTGCCGATGGCAAAACCACATTGCCTCGGTCTTCTCGGTGGAGATGCACAGCCCTAGCCGCTGGATGCTATTCGCGACGAGGGCCACGCCGCTTTCCGCGCGCAGCGTGGCCTCCACCCAACACAACCCGGCGGCCATCACCAGCGTGTCGTCCGCGTAACACGTCAGGATCTGGCCGCGCGGGAGAGGAGTGCGCAACACGGCGTCGTACGCGAGGTCCCAGAGGATCGGTCCGAGTACCGATCCCTGTGGAACCCCGCAGTTCGTCGCACGCACGACGGTCGAGTATCGTCCGGGATACTCGATCGAGCGCTCCGCCAAATAGTCGCCGATTACCGCCATCATGTATTGGGGAACCCTGTGGTACAACAGGGCACACCGGATGGCGGCCCAGGGCAGAGTGTTGAAGGCGTTGGATTTGTTGAAGGCGTTGGCGATATCCACACCGACCGCCAGCACCACACAGCCACGGTGGACGGCAGCCTCCAACAGGGTACGAACGCGCTTGAAGAGCTTGCCAGCCTGGTCAAGCAGGCATATCGGCCGATATGCCTTTGGAGAGTTCTGGGGCTTCCCTGGTTTCGGGATCAGCACGACACTCGCTCTCTTCCAACATGTCGGGAAGCGACCGGTCCTGAGGC
>NW_016965418.1:0-205 GCF_001483705.2 Eufriesea mexicana
GCCTTCAATCCAATGACAGGTACAGCCGTCTACTTGCCAGAGAATTGTTCTATTGGAAATCTAGAGCCTGTTATAGCTCGGTGTATAGATCGCATAACGCCTTCAATCCAATGGCAAGTACAGCCACCTGGTTGCCAGGGAATAGGTCTATTCAAAGTCTATAACGTTTTATACCTTGGTGAATAGATCGTCTAACGCCTCCAAT
>NW_016965418.1:262-574 GCF_001483705.2 Eufriesea mexicana
TGGATAATAGGTCGCCTAACGTCTGCAACCAATGGCATGTACAGCCATCTCCTTGCCAGAGATTAGGTCTAATCAAAATCTATAACATCCTACAGCTTGGTGAGTAGATCGCCTAACGCCTTCAATCCAATGACAAGTACAGCCATCCACTTGACAGATGATATATCTATTCAAACTCTATATTGTGTTATAGCTTGTTGAATACTTCGCCCAACACCTTCAATCCTATGGCAAGCACAGCCATCTACGTGCCAGACTATAGGTTTATTGAAAATCTATAATCTGTTATAGCCTGGTGAATACATCGCCTAA
>NW_016965419.1:0-277 GCF_001483705.2 Eufriesea mexicana
CAATAGTGGTCTGGGCTCGTTACGTAGAGGTATGCCACGTTTGGTTGTGTTACGTTTGGTGAGTTTCGGGCAGGATAATTAAGACATCTGTGCTATACACTGCTATACTCGGACTTCTGCGCTCCACTGCATTCTAATATCCTCCGACTTTATCTGGGGAGGCCAACTAAAGTGGCACCGGCGCGTTAGCATTAGTCAGGCTACGTTTGCATAAGAAAACTTGGTCGTGATAGAACAGTATGTCTTAGACTTTCGTGCCATTCACTGCCATTCGGTA
>NW_016965420.1:0-559 GCF_001483705.2 Eufriesea mexicana
GTATTGCTGGACCACACAACGGCAAGCAGAATGTACTTGAGCCCAGTAGGGCGCAGAATTCCATCGCATTGCGGTGAATAGCAGAAAAGCCGCAGATATCCTAACGTAACCTGACCTTATCTAACATAACCGAGCGCAGAATGACCCATCTTAACGTGGCGCGAACATTGCTCCTGGCCTCCGCAGAGCAAATCGGTATGCAATACAGCAAAACCGATCACAGAAATCCGCCGAATAGCAGTGCAAAGCACAAAAGTCAATGCAGCCTATCCCAACCTAGCCAAAACCTAGCCAAAAGTGGCATACGCAAAGGTAGCCTTGCTCAACATAACGTGCCGAGACCGCTATTGCAGGTCACCGCAGAGCAAAGTAGAGCATATCAGCCCGCAGTAGAGCGCAGAAATGCACTGAATAGTAGCGAATGGAACAAAAGCCTAAGCCATTCTGTCCTCAAATTTCCAAATTTGCCATATTCAATCGTAGTCTAACCAAACACGACGCACCGAGAATACAATTGCTGGCCTCCCAGAGCCAAGCAGAGCACTTTAGAGGAGAGCAG
>NW_016965421.1:0-890 GCF_001483705.2 Eufriesea mexicana
CAGGTTAGTTTCGGCTAGGCTGTGTTATGACAAGTTTGGTTGGGGTAGCATTAACTTTTGTGCAGTACACTGCTATTCGATGGATTTCTGCGCTCTACTGTGATCTAGTATGAGCTGCTTGGCTCTGTGCAGGTCAGCAATGGCGGTCCCGGCACGATAGGCTGAGATTGGTTTCCTACAGTCACGTTACGATTGGACATGCTTGGAGAGGGTAGCTCAGACTTTTGTGCTACACACCGCCATTCGACGGATTACTGCGCCTAACATTGCTCTAATATGCTCTGCTTGCCTCTGGATCGGCCAGCAATAGTTGTCTCGGCAACCTACGTGTAGTTATTCTGCGTACGGTTAGGTTAGGCTAGGACATGTGAGGTTAGGATATCTTCCACGCTTGTGCTGCACGCAGAAATGCGGTGAGTTATCGCGCTCTTCTGTGCTCCAGTTAATTCTGCTTGGCTCTGCGGAGCCAAGCAGTTTCTGTCTCGGTGCGTTAGGTTATGGTATGTTACGTTTGCCTATATTTCGTTTGGATAGGATAGGATATGGTAAAGTCCATATTTGTGCTGTACACTGCTATTCGTTGGACTCCTGCGCTCTACATTGCTCTGCTATGTTCCGCTCAACTCACGGGAAGTGAGGAATAGTGGCCGTGGCACGTTAGGTTGTGTCACGTTACCTTTGGTTTGGTTAGGTTAGGCTGTGGTTGGTTAGGGTAGCTCTGACTATCGTGCTATACAAAGTTATTCGGTGGATTCCTGCACTGCACATCCCAAACCTGCAGGGCCCTAGAGGGCCAGCAGTAATGGTCGCGGAACGTTGTCTTGTGCTTGGCCGCGATAGGTCAGGTTATGTTACTTTGGGTTAGGTTTGGATACCTTTGAATTTTCTGC
>NW_016965422.1:0-655 GCF_001483705.2 Eufriesea mexicana
TGGTTTAGCCTTTTGTGCTGCACACTGCACTTCAGCGGAATCCTGCGCTATACGTAGCTCAAATATACTCTGCTCGACACGCGGGATCCTAGCAATAGTGCTCGCGGCACGTTATGGTGGGTTCGTCTACGTTAGGATAGGTTGCGCTGGTTTGCGTTACGTCTGGATATCTCTGACTTTCCGACTGTACACTGAGATATTTTCCACTTCCCCGCCCTGCTCTCCTCTAATGCTTTCTGCATGGCTCTGAGGTTGCAAACAATAGTGGACGCGACACGATAGGTTGAGTTATGTTACGTTTGGTCAGGATAGCTCAGACTTTTGATATATACACTGCTATTCGGTGGATTTCTGCTCTCTACAGCGATCCAATTTTCCCTGCTTTGATCTGGGAATGCCGGAAATTGTGGTCGCGGCGCGTTAGGTAGAGTTAAGCTACGTTTGTTTGGTTTAGGTTTGTTTGGGTTAGCTGAGGATATCTTTGACTTTCGTGTTGTACACTGTCACACTATGTGCCTCTTCGTTCCACTCTCCTCTAATACGCTCTGCTTGGCGCTGGGGAACGGCAATAGCGCTCTCGGCACGTGAGGTCGTGTTATCATTCGCTTGGTTGTGTTACGCTTGGCTAGGTTAGGATAGGATAATATTGACTTTT
>NW_016965423.1:0-386 GCF_001483705.2 Eufriesea mexicana
TTCTCCTACTAAACAGGAGAGCGCATAGGAAATCAGGAAACATTGGAAATAAATGCTGGAAGCATTATTGTATACATGCAGGTGTGTCTGCATCACGCAAAAGAATGCAAGTATTTGTTTTAACATAACCTTTAGTTGTAATTAAATGGTGTAAGTTATGAACCATTGTTCTTCTACCTATCATTAGTGCTAGCTGAGCTTGGTTTTGGAAAGCCAATATTCTGGTAAAATAATCAGGCACGTGCAACAGTAGAAAAATATTGAACTCGTGGAATATTACCAACATGGAGCCATGAGATGCCAAGAGTTAGATTTTATAGGGAGAAAAAATTGAAGCAGCAATACAAATATAATATGATATGTCTATTGCATTCTAGGTAGGCTAA
>NW_016965424.1:0-394 GCF_001483705.2 Eufriesea mexicana
ATTTTATTGATATTTTCCATTAATATATTGATGAGCTAACTTTCTTGCATAAATAAGGAGGAATGATTCTATTGGCGTGCTATAGCCAGTGCATTGCTGTAGGATCAGGTTGGAAAAATCAATTTTATTGACATTTTCGGCTAATATTGTGGTGAGCTTAGTTTCTTGCATAAATAAGCAGGAAATATTCTTTTGGCGCGCTATAGCCGTTGCAATGCTATAGAATCTGTCTCGAAAATTCAATTTCATTGACATTTTCGACTAATATCGTGGTGAGCTAACTTTCTTGCAGAAATGAGGAGGAAGAATTCTATCGGTGTGCTATAGTCATTACAATTCTATAGTATCTGGATGGAAAATTCAGTTTTATTGACATTTTCGACTAATATCGTGG
>NW_016965425.1:0-674 GCF_001483705.2 Eufriesea mexicana
ATACATCCATCCATACATGTATCCATACATACGCCCTTCCATACACGCATCCATACATCCATAAATATATCCGTTAATACATCTATCCATACATCCGAAATACATCAATACATACATCCATACATACTCCCATACATACATCCATACATACATGAATACATACACCATTACATAGTTCCATACATACATACATACTTCCGTACATCCATCCATCCATACATCCATCCATACATCAATACATCCATCCATACATACTCCCATACATACATGCATACATACATCCATTCATACATGCATACATACACCCTTACATACATGCATACATACATACATACTTCCGTACATCCATCCATCCAAGCATCCACCCATCCACACATTCATCGATACATAAATCCTTCCATTCATACATCCACCCACCAATCCATCCATCCATCCCTGCATCCAAACACACATCAATACACAGATCCATACATACACGCATACACTAATCTATACATACATCCATACACACATCCTTATATACATACATACATACATCCATACATACATCCATACACACATCCGTTCTTCCGTCCACCCACCCAACCATTCGTCCACCCACATATCCATATATCCATCCATCCGTACATCCGTACAACCATACAACCATCCACCAATCCATCCATCCTTCCATG
>NW_016965426.1:0-543 GCF_001483705.2 Eufriesea mexicana
AACCGCCACATAACTAAACGTACCCCCACTCAACCTAACGTGCCGCGACCACAATTGCTGTCCGTCCCAGAGTCAAGCGGAACACCTTAGTGGAGAGTAGAATACAGAAATCCATATAATCGCAGTGTATATCAGAAAAGTGGAAGCCACCCAAGCAAAACCCATTCCAACAGAACATAACCAAACATAGCCTGACTCGACCTAACGTGCCGCGACCGCTATTGCTGCCATCCCCAGAGCCAAGCAGGATATACTGGAGCACACAAGAGCGCAGAAATCCACCGAATGGCCGTGTACAGCACAAAAGTTGAAGCTATCCTGACCAAACGTAGCCTGACCCAACCTAATAGTTCTTAACGCGACTCATCATAACAAGTCGAGGCCACTTTTGTTGGCTTGCTGGAGCCATGCTGAAATTATCAGAGCACTGTAGAGCGCAGAAATCTACCTAATAGCAAGCTATATCACTAATGTCAATGATATCCGCCCCAAACATACCCAACCGTAACACAACCAAGCGTAACATAACTCAAACTAACGTGC
>NW_016965427.1:0-965 GCF_001483705.2 Eufriesea mexicana
TGGCTATGAGGAGGGCAACAATGGCAGTGACGGCACGTTAGTGTGATTCAGGCAATGTCTGTATATGTTCTGTTGGTTTGGGTCAGGTTCGAGTAAGTCTGACATTTCTGATATGCACCGCGATTATATGGTTTTCGGCGATCTACACCACACTATCGTGTTCTGCTTGAGTCTGAGGAGGCCAGGAACAGAGGTCCCGGCACGTTAGTTTGACTAAGGCTACGGTTGGTTATGTTATGTTTGTTTGGGTTAGGTATGGGCAGCTTTGACTATATTGGCATGGACTGATATGCTTTGGATTGCTGCGCTCCACTGCGTTCTAATTCGCGCTGCTAGGTCCTGTGGAGGCCAGCAATAATGGTTTCTGCACGTTAGATTGGGACATGTTTCGTTTGGCTATGTTAGGTTAGTTTTGGTCAGGCAAGAATGGCATTGGCTTTTCTGCCTCTGCGCTGCGATCCAAAGGTTAGTTTTGGTCTGGCAAGCATGGCATTGGCTTTTCTGCCTCTACGCTGCGATCCGATGGACATGTACGCTCTACACTCCTTTAATATGTTCTGCTTGGTGATCGAGAGGACAGCAATATTATTCCTGTCACGTTATGCTGGATTTGAGCGCGTTGGGTTATGTTACGTATTGTTAGGTTCGGATAGGGTGACTCTGACTCTTGTGCCACACACTGATATTCGATGGATTCCTGCGCCCAACATTGCTCTTCTGTTCCCTGTTCGACTCTGATGTGACCAGCAATTGTGATCACGTCACTATAGCTTTTGTTAGGTTGCGTTTGGGTATGGTATGTTGGGTTATGTTCGGTAATGATGGCTTTGACCTATGTGCTATACACTGCGGTTATTTGGATTTCTGCGATCTACTTTTTTCTAATATGCTCTTCTTGGCTCTGGGGAGGCCAGCAATAGTGGTCTCGCCACGTTAGGTAGAGTTTGGCTACGTTTGTATACCTT
>NW_016965428.1:0-1259 GCF_001483705.2 Eufriesea mexicana
GCATAAATAAGGAGGAAAGATTCTATTGACGTGCTATAGCCATTCTAATGCTATAGAACCTGTATGGAACATTCATTTTTATGGACATCTTCGGATTATTTTGTGGTGAGCTATGCTCCTTGCAAAAATCAGAAGTAGATATTCTATTGACGTGCTACGGCCATTGCAGTGCAATAGAATATGGCTGGAAAACTCTATTTTATTGACATTTTCGAATAATATCGTGGGGAGCTATCTTTCTTGCATAAATAAGGAGGAAAGATTCTACTGGCGTGCTATAGCCATTGCAATGCTGTGGAATCTGCATGGGAAATGCAATTTTATTCACATATACGACTATTGCCGTGGCGAGTTATCTTTCTTGCATAAAAAAGGAGGAAAGATGCTATTTGCGTGTAATACCAGTTGCAGTGCTATAGAATCTGGATGGAAGATTCAGTTTGATTGATATTTTCGACTAATAGTGTGGTGAGCTAACTTTCTTGCATTAACATGGAGGAAGAATACTAGTGGCGTGTTATTGCCCTTGCAATGCTATAGAATCTGGCTGGAAAATTCAATTTTATTGACATTTTCGGGCATTATCGTGGTGAGATGACCTCCTTGCATATGTAAGGAGGAAGAATACTATTGGCGTGCTATTGCCATTGCAGTGCTATATAATCTGGCTGGAAAATTCAATTTTATTGACATTTTCGGACAATATCGTGGTGAGCTGATCTCCTTTCATATACAAGGAGGAAGAATACTATTGGGGGGCAATTGCCATTGCAGTGCTATATAATCTGGCTGGAAAATTTAATTTTATAGACATTTTCGAATGATATCGTGGTGAGCTATCTTTCTTGCATAAATAAGGAGGAAAACTTCTATTCGCGAGCTATGGCCATTGCAATGCTATATAATCCACGGCTGGAAAGTCAAATTTTATTAACATTTTCTTCTAATACTTTGGTGAGCTAACTTTCTTGCCTAAATAAGGAAGAAAGAAACTATTGGCGTCCTATAGCCATTGCAATGCTATAGTATCTGGCTGGAAACTCCAACTTTATTAACATTCTCTCCCAATAACGTGGTGAGCAAACTCTCTTGCATAAATGTGGAGGAAAAATTCCGTTGGCGTGCTGTAACCGTTGCAGTGCTGTAGTATCTGGCTGTAAAATATAATTACATAGACAGTTTCGACTAATATCGGGTTGGGCTAACATTCGTGCATAAATAAGGAGGAACCATTCTATTGGCGTGCTATTGCCATTGCA
>NW_016965429.1:0-221 GCF_001483705.2 Eufriesea mexicana
CTTCAATCCAATGGCAATTACAGCCTTCTACTTGCCAGAAAATAGGGCTATTCAAGATCTATATTCTGTTATATCTTGGTGAATACATCGACTAACGCCTTCAATCCATTGGCAAGTACAGCCATCTACTTGCCAGAGAATAGGTCAATTCAAAATATATAATCTGTTATAGCTTGGTGAATAGGTCGCCTAACGTCTTCAACCAATGGCAAGTACAGCCA
>NW_016965429.1:352-814 GCF_001483705.2 Eufriesea mexicana
ATAAGCTACCATAGCTTGGAGAATAGGTCGCCTAACGTCTTCAACCAATGGCAAGTACAGCCACCTACTTGCCGGAGAATAAGTCTATTCAAACCATATAAGCTGCTATAGCTTGGTGATTAGATCGCCTATCGCCTGCAATCCAATGGCAAGTACAGCCACCTACTTGCCGGAGAATAAGTCTATTCAAACCATATAAGCTGCTATAGCTTGGTGATTAGATCGCCTATCGCCTGCAATCCAATGGCAAGTACTGCCTACTCCTTGCCATTGAATAGGTCTATTCAAAGTCTATAATCTGTTATGGCTTGGTGAATTGATCGCCTAACGCCTTCAATCCAATGGCAAGTACTGCCTACTCCTTGCCATTGAATAGGTCTATTCAAAGTATATAATCTCTTTTAGCATGGTGAATAGGTCGCCTAATGCCTTCAAACAATGGCAAGTACAGCCATCTACTTG
>NW_016965430.1:0-800 GCF_001483705.2 Eufriesea mexicana
ACCATCCTGGAACCTGCGCCGTTGATTCTACCCCTCGCACGCGTTTGTTACGAAGGTTAATTCACAAATCAATTTTTAACCAATTTTTTCATTGCATTCGAAGAGCATAGCACGCACCAATATTAACGCCATACATACTATGAACCGGATATGCGACATTATTCTATTTAACTGTCTTTTCGACTAACTTTCAAAATCTAAATAGGAGAGTGTTTGTACGGTATAGCGAATAAAAGTGAGTAGGTTATCGATGGACGCGTATTCGAACGTAGATGTCCATGAGTGTGTTGAAAATAATTTATTGGGTATAATGATCGACTAGTTGCGAAAATCAGAAAGATGTTAATCATTGCTACTGCTATTTGTCGAACTAAAGAAGCTAAAATCAAAAATCAATTCAAATAGATTGGAAAAAGCTACGTATTATTTCCTGTAATTACTAGATACTTCATATTGCTATAATTCATCGAATTACTTTTTCGTTTGACATATATGCATAGTGAAATTAGAATAAAAAAAGCTTAATTATTGGATTATTATTTAATAACTTCTCCATACATGACGCTATTATAGTAACATCCACCATACTAATGAAAGTTGTAGTATTCAGATAGAACGTAAATCCATTACATTATATTTGTATATCGATATGTCACGAATTCTTATCATGAATTTGCACTTCTGAAGTTGCTGCGATTACTTTACCGTGACTTTATGCTAATGATCGTATAATGGATTCGGTGAAACCATTTTTCAGATGGAACAAAGTATGGAGACGGTATAGACGTGCGTAGAGAGAA
>NW_016965431.1:0-851 GCF_001483705.2 Eufriesea mexicana
AGAATAGAGTAGAGAACAGTAGATTACAGAAATCCACCGAAGAACAGTGATTGGCACGATAGTCAGCGCTATGCTAACGAAACGTTGCCCAACATAACATAACCAAACATCATCTAACTCAAAATAACGCGCCACGGAAACTATTGCACGCCACCCCGGAGACGGGCAGAGTATAGCAGAGTAATGTATAGCGCAGAAATCCACCGAATAGCAGCGTGTGACACAATAGTCATAGAAACCCTAACCATGCCTTCCTATCCTACCTTAACTATACGTAACATATACAAACCTAACGTGGTAATACCACCATTACTGGCCACCCCAGATCCACGCAGAGCATATTATAGTACACAAGAGCGCAGAAACATATCGTATATCGGTGTACAGCACAAAAAATGAAGTACCCTCTCCTTACCTAGCCAAACGTAGCACGATCGAACGTAACCTAACTCACACTAACATGACGAGACCACCACTGCTGTCCTCCACAAAGACAAGCAGAATATTGCAGAGCACAGTAGAGCGCAAAAACCCACCGCAATGCAGTTAATATCACAAATGTCGAAGATATCCAAACCTAACCTGATAACCTAACCATACGTAACACAACTCAACCCATCGTGCCGATTTCACTATTGCTGGTCCCCCAGAGCGAAGCAGAAAATATTACAGCGGAGTAGAGCGCAGGAATCCACCGAATAATAGTTTATAGCACGAAAGTCACAGCGTTCATAGCCAAACTTAGCCTAACCTAACATTACCAATCATAACCTAACACAGCCTAACGTGCCACAACCAATATTGCTGGCCTGCAAAAAGTCGGGCAGAGTATAGTTGAGCAATGTAGATCG
>NW_016965432.1:0-598 GCF_001483705.2 Eufriesea mexicana
ATGGATGTATGGATGCATTGAGGTATGTATGGGCGGATGTACGGAAGTATGGATGTATCTATGCATGTGACTATGGGAGGATGTATGAATGTGTGGATGTATATATGTAAGGATGTATGGATGGATGGATGTATGGATCGATGGATGTATGGATGGGTGGATGTTTGGATGGATGGATGGATGTAAGGATGGATGGATGTATGTACGTATGGATGGATGGCTGTATGGATGGATGGATGTATGGATGGATGGACGTACGGATGGACGAAATTACGGATGTATTTATGTATGGATGTATATATGTAAGGATGTATGGACGAATGTATGGTTCTATGGATGTATGGGTGTATGGATGTACGGATGTACGAATGTATGGATGTACGGATGTATGGATGTTTGGATCTATATATGTATGGATGTATGTATGGATGAATGATGTATGGATGTATGTATGGATGAATGGGTTGGTGGGTTGATGTATGGATGGATGTGTGTATGGATCGATCGATGTTTGGAAGGGTGGGTGTATGGATGGATAGATCTATGGAAAGATGGATGTATGGACGGAAGGATGTATGGATGGATGGATGTATGGATG
>NW_016965433.1:0-601 GCF_001483705.2 Eufriesea mexicana
CATCCATGCATACATCCATCCATCCATTCAGCCATCCATCCATACATATATCGAACCGTACTTACATCCATCCATACACCCATCCATCCATACATCCATACATCCATACATCCTTACATATATACATCCGTACATCCATTCATCCGTAAGTCCATACATTCGTACGACCATACATACATACAACCATATATCCATCCATCCATACATCCATACATCCACACATCCATAAATCCATCCACCCATACATCCATCCAACCATACACACATCCATACATCCATCCATATATACAACCATACATCGATCCATCCATACATCCGTCCAAACCCATCCATACATCCATACATATATACATCCATAAATATATACATCCACACATCCATACATCCGTATCGTCCATACATTCGTACATCCATACATACATGCATCCATCCATCCATCCATCCAAACGTCCACCCATCCATACATCCATCGATCCATACGTACTTACAACAGTCCATCCATCCAGCCATCCATACGTCCATACATACATCAATACATATATCCATACATACACATGTCCATGCGTCCATACATACACCCATACACACATCCTTCCATACA
>NW_016965434.1:0-389 GCF_001483705.2 Eufriesea mexicana
TATACTGTGCTCTAATATGCTCTGCCTGGCTCACAGAAGGCCAGCAATAGTGGTGCCGTCACGTTAGGGTGAGTTAGGCTACGTTTGATTAAGGTATGTTTCTTTGGGTTAGGTTTGGGTGGCTTTGACTTTCGTAGCAAAGACAGTTATTCGGTGGATTTCTGCGCACTACTGTGCTGGATTACGCTATACTCGTATCTGGGTGGGGGGAGGGGCGCAATATTGTTCTCGGCACGTTAGGTTGGGTTAGGTTAGGTTAGGTTATTTTATGTTAGTCCAGGTTGGCTTTGGATAGCCGTGACTTTCGAGGTATACACCGCCTTTCGGCGGATTTCAGCACTGGACTATGACCTGCTCGCCTCTGGGAAGGCCAGCAATAGCAGTCGCGT
>NW_016965435.1:0-807 GCF_001483705.2 Eufriesea mexicana
CATAACTCTGACCAACGTGCCTAGCACACTATTGATCGCCTTTCCACTGCCAAGCTGAATATGTTAGAGGAGAGTGGAGCGCCGAAATCCATGAAATGTTAGTTTGTAGCACAAAATTGGAAGACATCCTAACCAAACCGGAACTAACCTAACCGAGCCAAAAGTAACATGACTCAACCTAACGGGCGGAGACCACCATTGCTGCACTCCTCAGACCAAAGCAGAACATGCACGTGCAGAGTAGAGCGTAGGAATCCATGGAATCGCAGTGCACTGCACAATAGTCGTAGCTACCCTATCCAATCGTCATTAAACGTAACTTTACACAACGTAGACGTGCTCTGCCTAACGTGCCAGTACCACTATTGCTTGCACCTCCAGATCCAAGCAGAATATACTAGAGCGCAGTAGAGCGAAGAAATCCACTGAATTGCAGTGTAATAGCAAAAAAGTCAAAGTTGCCCTATCCTAACGTAAACAAACGTAACCTGACCAAACGTAACGTAACTCAACTTGACGTGATGAGAGCACTATTACCGGCCTCCCCATCGCGAAGCAGAGCATATTAGGGGAGCGTAGAGCGCAGACGTCCATAGAATAGCCGTGCATAGCACGAAAGCCAAAGACATCCTAACCAAACCCTAACAAACCTAACCTAACCAAACGTAAAATAATATACAGTTACGCGCCGCGGCCACAATTTCTGGCATATCTAGATCAGAGCAGAGAATATTAGACCGCAGCAGAGGCAGAAATCCACGGAATGGCAGTGTATAGCACAAAAGTCAAAGCTACAATATGCTAACA
>NW_016965436.1:0-806 GCF_001483705.2 Eufriesea mexicana
AACCCAGGCTACAGTAACCTAACCAAACGCAGTATACCACAACGAAACGTGCCGCGGCCGCTACGGTTCGTCTCCGCAGAGTCAAGCAGAGTATAGTGGAGCAATGTAGAGCACAGAAGTCCAACGAATCACACTGTATAGCGCGAAAGTCAAAGCTATCCTAACCAAACCTAACCTAACCTAACCTACCAGAACGTAACCTAACTAAAACCAACGTGCCGCGAACGCTATTGCTCGCCCCCATAGAGACGAGCAGAGTGCAGTAGAGCAACAGAGAGCGCAGAAATCCTCCGAATAGCAGTGTGTGCTACAATAGTATATGATATCCTAACCAAACCTGTCCTAATCAACCCGAACCAAACGTAGCATAACTGGACATAACGTGCCGCGACCACTGCTGCAGGCACCCTCAGAGCCAAGCATAATGGAGCACGGCACATTAGATCACTGAATTCCACCGAATTACAGCGTATAGCGCGAAAGCCAAACCAAACATAACCGAACTTAGTCCAACCTAACCTAATCAAACGTAACCTGACCCAAAATAACGGGTCCCGACCACTACCACTCGCCTCCACACAGCCGAGCAGTGTATAGTAGAGCAATGTAGAGCGCAGGGATACGCCGAATACCCTTGCATAGCACGAAAGTCGAAGCTATCCTTACCAAACTTAGACTAACATAACCCAACCAAACGTGACCTAACTCAACCTATCCTAACTCAACCTATCGTGCCGCGGCCCGTATTTCTAGCTTCTCCAGGGTCGATAAGAGTATAGTAGAGCAATGTAACGCGCAGAAATCCG
>NW_016965437.1:0-247 GCF_001483705.2 Eufriesea mexicana
ATATAGAATGTGGTTGGGAAATTCAATTTTATTAACTTTTTCGACTAATATCGGGAAGAGATAGCTTTCTTGCATACATCAGGCCGAAAGATTCTATTGGCGTGCTGTAGCCATTTCAATTCTATAGAATCTGGCTTGAAAGTTCAATATTATTAACAGTTTCGGTTATTATCGTGGTGAGCCACCTTTCTTGCCTAAATAAGCAGGGTAGATAATATTGGCGTGCTGTAGACATCGCAATGATATA
>NW_016965438.1:0-1241 GCF_001483705.2 Eufriesea mexicana
AGGTTAGGTTAAGTTAGGATTTGTAAAGTTGGATTAGGTGAGGTGTGCTCGGGTTAGGTTAGGCTAGGCTAGGTTAGGTTAGGATAGGTTAGGTTAGGTTAGGTTAGGTTAGGTTAGGTCACGATTGGTTACGTTTGATTATGTTACGTTTGGATAGGTTCGGTAAAGTTAGGTAAGGTTAGGCTAGGTTAGGCTGTGTTAGCTTAGGTTAGGTAAGGTTACGTTAGGATAGGTTCGCGTAGGCAAAAGGTTAGGTTAGGTTACGTTAGGATAGGATCGCGTAGGCAAAGTTTGGTTAGGTAGGATACGTTAGGTTTTGTGAGATTAGGTTAGGTTAGGTTAGGTTAGGTTAGGTGATGTCGGGTAAGGTTAGGGTGTGTTAGGTTAGGTCGGCATAGTTTAGGTTAGGCCGGGTTAGGTTATGTTAGGTTGGGTTGGGATGGGTTGGTTTGGGTTAGGTTAGGCTAGGCTAGGTTATGTTAGGTTAGGTTACGTTAATTTAGGTTTTGATAGGTTAGGTTAGGTGATGTCACGTTACGCCGGTTAGGCAGGTCAGTTTTGCATGGGTTAGGGTAGGTTAGGCTAGTATAGGCTAGGGTAGGATAGGTTACGTTAGGTTAGATTAGGTTATGTTAGGTCACGATTGGTTACGCTAGGTTATGATACGTTTGGATAGGTTGGGTAAAGTTAGGTTAGGTTAGGCTAGGTTAGGTTGTGTTAGCTTAGGTTAGGTTAGGTTAGGTTACGTTAGGATAGGTTCGGATAGGTTCGGAATGGTAATGTTTGGTTAGGCAGGTTACATAAGGTTTTGTGAGATTAGGTTAGGTTAGGTTAGATTAGGTTATGTCGGGTTAGGATAGAATGGGTTAGGTTAGGTCGGGTTACGTTAGGTCGGCTTAGGTTAGGTTAGATCGGATTACGTTACGTTTGGTTCGGATAGGTTAGGGTATGTTAGGTTAGCTCGGGTTAGGTTGGGTGCGGTTAGGTTAGATCGGCTTACGTCAGGTGGCCTTAGGTTATGTTAGGTCGGGTTAGGTTAGGTTAGGTTGGGTTAGGTTGGGTTGCGTTAGGTTGGGCTAGGTTATGTTAGGTTAGGTTAGGTTAGGTGAGGTCACGCTACGCCCGGTTAGTCAGGTCAGTTTTGCATGGGTTAGGTTCGGTTAGGTTAGTATAGGCTCTGGTGGGATAGGTTAGGTTAGGTTAGATTAGGTTATGTTAGATCACGATAGGTTACGTTAGAT
>NW_016965439.1:0-974 GCF_001483705.2 Eufriesea mexicana
GTGGAGGCCAGTAATAGAGGTCGCGGCACGTAAGTGTAAGCTAGGATACGTTTGGATATGTTACGATTCTCTAGGTTAGGAGGGGTTAGCTAGGACTAGTGCTACGGTCTACTATTGGGCGGATTTTTGCACCCTACGTTGCCCTAATGTTTTCAGCTTGGCTCTGGCAGAGCTAGTATAAGGGGTCTCGGCACGTTATGATAAGTCAGGCTACGTTCGGTTAGGTTGGTTTAGGCCATGTTTGGTAATGATAGCTTTCAATTTTGTGCTGTAGATCTGCGCACTGATACTCGGTCAATTTCAGCGTCCTACATTGCTCTGCTAAACTCTGCTTGGCTCTCCTGAGGCCAGCAATAGCGGCCGTGGCAGCCCAGGTTGTGTTACGTTACGCTTGGATATGTTAAGTTTGATCAGGTTAGGAAAGGATTGCTTTGACTTTTGTGCTATACACTGCAGTTAGGTTGGTTTCTGCTCTCTGCTACGCTGTAATATGCTCTGCTTGGCTCTGGCGATGTCGGCTATAGAGGTCTCGGCACGTTAGGTTTTGTGAGATTACGTTTGCTTGTGTTAGGTTATGCTGGGATACGCTGGGACAGCTATGAGTTTTGTGCTACGCACTGCAATCCTATGGACTACTGCGCCCTGTATTGCGCTATCACAATCTGCTTATCTCCGGCGACGCCAGGAACGGCGGTCGCGGCACGTTAGATTGAGCTTAGTTTCGTTTGTTTTGTAAAGATTTGGTTAGGTTAGGATGGGGTAGCTTTGACTTTTGCTCTATATACTGCCATTCGGTTGGTGTCATCGCTCTGCATTGCTCTACTAGCATTGCTCTACTGCATTGCACTACTGCTTTTCGGTGGATTCATGCACTATATATTGCTCTACTATTCTGTGCTTTACACTGCGAGGTGAGCGACGGTTGTCGTGGCTCGTCAGGCTGAGTTAGGTTACGCTCGGTCAGGTTAGGTTAG
>NW_016965440.1:0-698 GCF_001483705.2 Eufriesea mexicana
AAAATAAAATTTTATTGACATTTTCGGCCAATCTCGTGGTGAGCTTACTTTATTGCATAAATATGGAGGTTAGATCCTATTGGCATGCTATTACCATTGCAACACTATAGAATCTCCCTGGGACATTCAATTTTACTGACATTTTCGACTAATATCGTGGTGAGCTTACTTTATTGCATAAATAAGGAGGGTAGATTCTACTGGCGTGCTGTAGCTATTGCATTGCTATAGCATCCAGCCAGAAAATTCAATTTTATAGACATATCCGAATAATATTGTGGTGAGCTAACTCTCTTGCATAAATAAGGAGGAAGGATACAGTTGGGGTGCTATAGGCACTGCTTTGATATAGAATGTGTTTGGAAAATATAATTTTGTTGACATTTTCGACTAATGCCTTGGTGAGCTAACTTCCTTGCGTAAGTAAGGAGGAAAGATACTTTTGAGTGCTATAGTCATTGCAATGGTATATATTGTGCCTGGAAAATACAATTTTGTTGTCATTTTCGACTAATATCGTGGTGAGCTAACTTCCTTGCGTAAGTAAGGAGGAAAGATCCGCATGGCGTGCTATAGCCATCGCAATGCTGCAGAATCTGCCTGGAAAGTTCAATTTTGTTGACATTTTCGACTTATATTCTGGTGAGTTCGGTTGCTTGCATAAATAAGGAGGAAAGATTCTGCTGGCGTGCTATAGG
>NW_016965441.1:0-889 GCF_001483705.2 Eufriesea mexicana
TCTTCTTATGTGCTCTACACTGCCACTTAGCGGATTCCTGCAATCTAAGGTACTCTAATATGGCGAGCTTGGCTCAGCGAAACGCAGCAATAGTGGTATCGGCACGTTATGTTGAGTTACGCCACGTCTGGTTAGGTTATGTTTGGTCAAGTCAGGTTAGCATAGCTTTGACTTTTGTGCTATACACTCCTATTCCATGGATTTCTGCGTCCTGCTCTCCTCCAATATAATCCGCTTAACTCTGGGGAGGCCAGAAATAGTTGTCTAGGCACGTCAGTTTGGGCTAGGTTACGTTCGGTCATGTTATGTTTGTATATCTTACGCTAAGGTAGCTATGGCTTTTGCGCTGTACACTGCTATTCGGCCGACATATGCACTCTACTGCGCTCTAATATGTTCAGCTTCGCATTCGTAGGGCCAGCAATACAATACTGTTCTCGGCACGTTAGTTTGTGTTACGTTACGTTTGTTTCGGTTAGGCTAGTTTGGGCCCGGTTAGGATGGCTTTGACTTTTCTGCTATAAGCTACCACCGTGTTGACTTGTGCGCATCCCTGTCCTCCAATATGTTCTGTTTGGCGATGGGGATGTCAGCTATAGTGGTCTAGGCACGTTAGGTTGGATTATGCTGCGCTTGGCGGTGTCATGTTTCGTTAGGATAGGATGTGATAACTTTTACCTTTGAGCTATACACTGCTATTCGGTGGATTTCTGCGCTTTACGCTGCTCTGCTACACTCCTCTCGACACTGGGGTGGGCAGAAATGGCGGCCGTGACACGATCGGAAGTGTTATGTTACGCTTAGCAAGGACAAGTTGGGTTTGGTATCGCTACGATGGCTTTGGCCTTTGTTCTGCACACTGCCATTCGGTGGATTTCTGCGCTCCACT
>NW_016965442.1:0-573 GCF_001483705.2 Eufriesea mexicana
AAGCTATCGCGCCGAGAGCACTATTCCTGGCGTCCGTAAAGGCAATTATAATATGACAGAGCACAGTAGAACCCAGAAGCCCATGGCATTGCAGTGTTGAGCACAAGAGTCTAAGCTATACTAACCTAATCCAGAACAACCTAACACAACCAAACGTTACCTAACTCAACCAAACCTGCCGCGACAACTATTACTATTGCTGGAGACCTCAGAGCGAACAGGGTACAGTAGAGCAATGTAGAGCGCAGAAATCCACCGAACAGCAGTGTATGACACAAAAGTCAAAGCTATCCTATCCTAACCTAACCAAACGTAGCATAACCAAACGGACATAACACAACCTAACGTGCCTACGCGTCCATTTCTGACCTCCCCAGAGACAAGCAGGACGTATTTGAGGAGAGTATTGCGCAGATATCAATAGAATCGCAGTGCATAGCGCAGTCAGTCAGAGGTAACATATCCTATCCAAGCGAAACGTAACATAGCCATACCAAATATAACCGAACTTAACGTGCCGAGAGTACCATTGCTGGCCTCCCCATCGCCAAGCATAACATATTAGGGAAGAGT
>NW_016965443.1:0-1035 GCF_001483705.2 Eufriesea mexicana
GGCTGAAAATATTAAAGCACAGAAGGGAGAAGACATTCACCTAATAGCAGAATATAGCACTAAAGTCAAAGCAATACTCGCCCAACCTAACCGAACAGAAAATAACCAAACGCAACATAACTCAAACTGACGTGCCCATAGCGCTGTTTTTGCCCTCCCCAGAGCCAAGCTGGGCATGCTAGAGAACAGCGGAGCGCAGGAACCCACCGAATAGCAGAGCACAGCTTAAAGTATGAGCTATCCCGACCAAACTAAGCCTGACCAAACCTAACCGACCGAAACCAGACTAAACATGACGTGCTGCGACCACTATCTCTGGTCTTCTCAGTGGCGATCTTAAAATATTAAAGCACAGTAGGGAGCAGAAATCCACGTAATAGCACACAGTTGCACTAAGATCAAAGTTATCCTCTCGTAACGTAACCAACCGTAACATAACCTAACATAACGTAACCCAACCTAAGGTGCTGTGACCACTAATTCTGGCCTCCCCAGGGTGAAGTGGATCACACCAGTGGAGAGTAGACCGCAGAAATCCATATAATCGCAGTGCATATGAGAGAAGTAAAAGCTAGCCAAGCCTAAACGAAACAAACAGAACAAAACCAAATATAGCCTGACTTATCCTAACGAGCCGAGACCTTTATGCTTTCACTGCAAAGAACCAAGCAGGGCACACTCGAGCACAGTAGATCGCAGAAATCCAGCGGATAGCAGCGTACAGCAGAAAAGTTGGAGCTACTCTGACCAAACGTTGCCCAACCCAACCTAACCGAACGTAGCCCGACTCATCATAACGTGCCGAGACTACTATTGCTGGCCTTCCCAGAGCCAAGCTGAAAATATGAAAGCACTGTAGGGAGTAGGGATATACCTAATAGCAGACTGTAGTGCAAAATTCAATGCCATCTTAACCAAACCTAACCAAACCTGACATAACCAAACGCAACCAATTCGTACCTAACGTGCCTGTGCATATATTGCTGGAACTCCCATCGCCAAGCGGGGAATATTGGGGGAGAGTAAAGCGCAGAG
>NW_016965444.1:0-609 GCF_001483705.2 Eufriesea mexicana
TGTATAATACGCGTTGGAAATTCTCGTTTACCGGTGTTATTATAGTGCTAATTGTCCTATAGCCTAGTGCTTTGGCATAGTTTTGAATGAAAACATAGTGACCAATTACTTGTGGGCCAATAATCCCTTGTTTTCCGAGCTTTATTACGTTAAATATGTCGTCTATTTGTAAATGAAATTCATAAATAGAACTTTCAGTCATAATTAGAGATGCGTTGATGATTTCGTTTTGTCTACTGCCTTTTACAGGATTTTTGAAGCCTGCGCTGAGTTTGTAAAGTTGCTCTAAGCTGCCTGTGTTAATGTTTCTCCCAATTAGGCCTGTTTGATTGGCAACTATGGTTTTAAGCTGATTTTCTACCTCGAATAACTTGTCAATATTTGTATTGACTGTTTGCAAGTCATTTGCATCCAGTGTTGCGATTAAACTCTAGAATGCTGGCCTTATCGCATCATTAGGCCACTTTTCACTCTATTGTATGCGATAAGTCATAATTGCTTTCCTAGGTTTCGCAGTTTGTCGACTTTAAAGGGTAGCGAATTTATTTCAGTCTTAACTAGACATTCCGTGTTACAATATTTCTGCAGATCTTTTGCATGAAGTTTTAT
>NW_016965445.1:0-561 GCF_001483705.2 Eufriesea mexicana
CTGGAAAACCCAATTTTATTGACTTTTTCGAATAATATCGTGGTGAGGTAACTTTCTTGCATATATAAGGAGGATAGATTCTAATGGCGTGCTATAGCCATTGCAATGCTATAGAATCTGCATGGAAAGTTCAATTTTATTGACATTTTCAAATAATAGCGTGGTGAGCTGACTTTCTCGCATAAATAAGGAGGAAAGATTCTATTGACGTGCTATAGCCATTCTAATGCTATAGAACCTGTCTGGAACATTCATTTTTATTGACTTCTTCGGATAATTTTGTGGTGAGCTAAGCTCTTTGCATAAATAAGCAGTATATATTTTATTGGCGTGCTATGGCCATTGCAGTGCAATAGAATATGCCTGGAAAACTCAATTTTATTGACATTTTCAACTAATATCGTGGTGAGCTAACTTTGTTGCATAAATAAGGAGGAAAGATTCTATTGGATCTATAGCCATTGCAATGACATATAATCTGGATGCAAAATCCAAATTTATTATCATTTTCTTCTAATATCGTGGTGAGCTAACTTTCTTGCATAAAAAAGGTGGAAAGAT
>NW_016965446.1:0-497 GCF_001483705.2 Eufriesea mexicana
CGAAAATGTCAATGAAATTGAATTTTCCATCCAGATTCTACAGCATTGCAATGGCTATAGCACTCCAGAAGGATCTTTCCTCCTTACTTATGCCAGGAAGATAGTTCACCACGATATTAGTCGAAAATATCAATAAAATTGGACCTTCCAGCCCGATTCTGCAGCATTGCAATGGCTATAGCACTCCAGAAGGATCTTTCCTCCTTACTTATGCCAGGAAGATAGTTCACCACGATATTAGTCGAAAATGTCAATAAAATTGAATTTTCCAGCAAGATTCTACAGCATTGCAATGGTTGTAGCACGCCAATAGAATCTTTCCTCCTTGTTTATGCAAGAAAGTTAGCTCACCACGATATCAGTCGAAAATGTCAATAAAATTGAACTTTCCAGCCAGATTCCATAGCATTACAATGGTTATAGCTTGCCAATAGAATCTTTCCTCCATGTTTATGCAAGAAAGTTAGTTCACCACATTAGCCGAGAATGTCAATGAA
>NW_016965447.1:0-532 GCF_001483705.2 Eufriesea mexicana
TATTGCAAGGAAGTTAGCTCAACACGCTATTAGTCGAAAATGTCAATAAAATTGAATTTTCCATGAAGATTCTATAGTATTGCAATGCTTATAGGTTTCCAATATAATCTTTCCGCCTTGTTTATGCAAGAAAGTTAGCTCACCACGGTATTAGTCGAAAATGTCAATAAAATTGAACTTTCCAGCCAGATTCTACTTCGTTGCAGTGGCTATAGCACGCCAAAGGGATCTTTCCTCCATACTTATGCAAGGAAGATAGCTCACCACGATATTAGTCGATAATGATAATAAAATTGAACTTTCCAGCCCGATCCTGCAGCATTGCAATGGCTATAGCAGGTCAAAAGGATCTACCCTCCTTACTTATGCAAGGAAGCCGGCTCACCACGATGTTAGTCGAAAATGTCAAAAAAATTGAATTTTCCTGCAAGATTCTATAAGAGATTCTATAGCATTGCAATGGCACTAACATGCCAATAGAAGCATTCCTCCTTATTTATGCAAGAAAGTCAACTCACCACGATATTAGTCG
>NW_016965448.1:0-374 GCF_001483705.2 Eufriesea mexicana
TTTGGAATGCGGATTTTTTAGCTTTTTTACGTTCTTTAGGCTTCTAGGTACAGGTGGGTAAAAGATCTAAAAAATCGCACAAGGGGAACTGCATTTTTTCAGCCGCCAAACAGCGACGATCTGCGAACCGATTCGGCAGAGTTTGGAAATACGCAGCCGGTCTATCCCTTGACTTTTTTTAACGTTTTATACGTCAAAAAGCTCGTCCGAAAGTGCTCTAAAAAACAGGTTAAAAAGATCCGTTTTTTATAACCCACCCAATTTTTGCCGATTTTCGATGCCCACGATGGATACATCGGTATGCCCGATTTTGACCGAATTTTGGAATGCGGATTTTTTAGCTTTTTTACGTTCTTTAGGCTTCTAGGTACATG
>NW_016965449.1:0-478 GCF_001483705.2 Eufriesea mexicana
TCCACACATCCGTATATCTATACATTCGTACATCCATACATTCGTACATCCATGCATACATACCTCCTTACATCCATACACCCGTACATCCATCCGTCCATCCATACCTCCATCCATCCATACATCCATACATTCATACATCCATACATCCACAAATCCATCCATCTATACATCCATCTATCCACACATCCACCAATCCATAACTCAATCCATCCATACATCCAATCATCCGTACACCCATTCATCCGTACATACATCCTTCCATACATTCTTCTTTCCATGCATCTATCCATCCATACATCAATCCATCCGTACATTCATACATCCACACAACCGTACAACTATAAATCCATACATCCGTACATATATACATCCATGCATTCATACAAACGAACATCCATCCATCCATACCTCAATCCATCCATACATCCATCCATCCATGCATTCATACATCCACACATCCATAAATCCATCCATC
>NW_016965450.1:0-240 GCF_001483705.2 Eufriesea mexicana
AGGTTAGGTCAAGTTTCGCTAGGGTATCTTCGACTTTTGAACTCTTCACTGCAATGCGCTAGATTTCAGCCCTCTTCCGCGATCTAGTACATTCTGCTTGTCTCTCTGGATGTCAGCAATAGTGGTCTCGGCACGTTAGATTGAGCTGAGCCACGTTCGGTATGTCACGTCTGGTGCGGTTAGCACAGGGTAGCTTAGACATCTATGCTATACACTACTACCCTCCGACTTCTACGCTGT
>NW_016965451.1:0-567 GCF_001483705.2 Eufriesea mexicana
CTCTAATGTGCTCAAAAGTCCACTGCTAGGCTGTGGGGACACTAGCAATGTTGGTCTCGTCACATGTTGTTTATTTACACTACACTTGGATAGTTTAGGTTAGGTCAGGTCAGGTCCGGATACGTTTGACTTTTGTGTTATACACTGGAATGCGGTGGACTTCAGGTGGACTTCTGCGCTCTGCTGTGCTGTTACTTTCTGCGTAGCCCTGGGGTGGCCAGAATAGTGGTATCTGCACGTTAGGTCGGCTTATGCTACATTTGTCTATGTTACGTTTGGTGAGATAAGGATAGGATAGCATAGACTTTTGAGCTATAGGCAGCAGTTCGTTGGATTTCTGCCCTCTGATGTGCTCTAACAAGCTCTGCTTGGCTCTTGGGATGCTAGCATTAGTGGTCTCGACCCGTCAGCTTGAGCACGTCAGCGTCCGCTTACGTTACGTGTGGTTAGGTAAGGAGAGATTAGCTTAGACATTTGATCCATACGCTGCCATTCTGGGGACTCCTGTGGTACACTGTGCTCTGCTGCATTCTGCTTGGCCCTGTGGAGGCCAGGAGCAGTATTCGT
>NW_016965452.1:0-588 GCF_001483705.2 Eufriesea mexicana
GTAAACTGGCATAACCTGACATAGCCAAACCTACCAAAACGAAACACAGCACAACGTGTGGTGTCGCGATCCTGGCCTACCCAAAGCAAAGCAGAATGCAGTAGTGCACAGCAGATCACAGAAATCCGCGGGAAAGCCGTTTACATCACGAAAGACATGATAGCCTATCCTAACAAAGCCGAACGTTACATACACAAACGTAGCCTATCTCTACCTAACATGAAGTGAGCATTACTGCTGGCCTCCACAGTGACAAGCAAAATGTGCTAGAGAACAGTAAACCACAGAAATAAAGCGAATAACAGTGTACAACACGTAAGTAGAGGCTATACCAGCAAAGCGTATCCTAACCTGTCATAACCAAGCGTAACCTAACTGAACCTAGCATGGCAAGACCTTGCTGGGCTCCGCAGAGACGAGAAGAATGTACCAGAGCACAGCATAGCGCAGAAACACGCCGCATTTCAGAGAATAGCACAAAAGCCGTAGAAAGCATAACCTGACCTAACCTAACCTAACCAAACATAGCGTAACTCAACAGAGCGTGACGCGATCGCATCTGCTGGGCTCCCTATAGCCAAGCAGAAT
>NW_016965453.1:0-421 GCF_001483705.2 Eufriesea mexicana
GGAAAGTTCAATTCTATTGACATTTTCGACTAATATCGTGGTGAGCTAACTTCTTTGCATAAGAAAGGAGGAAAGATGCTTTTCGAGTGCTATAGCCATTTCAATGGTATAGAATGTGGCTGGAAAATACAATTTTCTTGACATTTTCAACTTATATCGTCGTGAGCTAACTTCCTTGCGTAAAAAAGGAGGAAACATTCTGTTGGCGTGCTCTAGTCATTGAAAAGCTATAGAATCTGGGGGGGAAATTCAATTTTATTGACATTATCCGCTAATATCGTGGTGAGCTATATTCCTTGCATAAATAAGGAGGAAAGATTCAATTGGCGTGATATAGCCATTGGAATAATATTGAATGTTGCTGGAAAATTCAATTTTATTGACATTTTCGACTAATATCGTGGTGACCTAACTTCCTTGC
>NW_016965454.1:0-772 GCF_001483705.2 Eufriesea mexicana
TGCTTAAATAATGAGGAAAGATTCTATTGGCCTGCTATTGCCATTGCATTGCTACAGAATCTGGCTGTAAAGATCAATTTTATTTACATTTTCGATTAGAACGGTGGTCAGATCTCTTTCTTGCATAAACAAGGGGGAAAGATACTGTTGGCATGCTATAGGCATTGCAATGCTATATAATCATGCTGGAAAATTCAATTTTATTGTCATTTTCTACTATTATCGTGGTGAGCTAACTTCCTTCCAACTTCCTTCCATAAGTAAGGAGGAAAGATCCTTCTGGAGCGCTACAGCCATTGCAATGCCAAAGAATCTGGTGGGAAAGATCAATTTTATTGACATTTTCGACTAATATGGTGGTGAGCTAACTTTCTTCCATATATCAGGAGGAAAGATACTGTTGGCATAATATAGGCATTGCAATGCTATAGAATATTGCTGGAAAATTCAATTTTATTGACATTTTCGACTAATATCGTGGTGAGCCAGCTTCCTTGCATAAGTATTGTGGAAAGATCCTTTTGGAGTGCTATAGCGATGCCAATGTCGTCGAATATGCCTGGAAAATTCAATTTTAATGACATTTTTGACTAATATCGTGGAAAGCTAACTTTCTCGCATAAATATGGAGGGAAGATTCTATTGGCGTGCTATAGGCTTTGCAATGCTATAGAATCTGTATGGAAAGTTCAATATTATTGACAGTTTGGACTATTATCGTGGTGAGATATCTTTCTTGACTAAATAGGCAGGGTACAATCTATTGGCGTGG
>NW_016965455.1:0-572 GCF_001483705.2 Eufriesea mexicana
TAGCTAGGGTAATTCGCCGGTACCTTTGACTATTCTGCTGCACACCGCGTTTCTATAGATTTCAGCGCTCTGCCCACAGCTAACTTGTTCTACTTGGCTCTGGGGATGCCAGCAATATGTCTCGCGGCTTCTTGGGCTCAGTCAGCCTACGTTCGATCAGGTTGGATTAGTGTAGGTGCGTTTGGTATATTCAGACTTTTGTGCGATGCACTGCAATTTGGTGGCTCTCTGCAATCTGCTGTACTCTAGTATATTCTGCTTGTCTATAGGGGGCCAGCAATGGAGTTGTTGGCACGTAAGTCCGAGGTAGGTTCGTTTGAACATGTTGCGTGTGGTTAGGCTAGGATAGCATAGCTTTGTCTTTTCTGCTATCCGCTGCTATACGATGGATTCCTGCGCTCCTCATTTCTCTACTATAATCTGCTCGACTCCTTCGAGACCAGCAATAGCTGTCGTGGCACGATAGTTTCGGCTAGTTTACGTTTGGTTATGTTAGGCTGGGTCACGTTTGGCAAGAATGGCGTCGTCTTTCGTGTTACACACTGCTATGCGGTGGCTCTCTGCTCTCTACT
>NW_016965456.1:0-635 GCF_001483705.2 Eufriesea mexicana
GCAGAAAAGTCGAAACAATCCTATCCTGACCAAAGCCAACATAACATAACCGAACGTATCGCACCTAGACCTAATCTGCAGAGACCGCTATTACTGGCCACCCCATAGTAGAGCAGAGTATAGTAGAGCAATGCAGATCGTAGAAATCCAGCGAATGGACACGTAATAAAGGCAGACTTAGCATAACTTAACCAGACGTCCCGAGACGACTATTACTGGAATACCCATAGCGAAGCAGAATACACTGGGGCACAGTACAGCGCAGAAAGCCACCAAATAGAGACTAAAGCACAAATGTCAGAAGTACCCAGACCCTAAATGTCCATACATGACTTAACCATACGTAGACCAAATAAACTTAACGAGACGAAACCACAATTTCTGGCCTCCCCAGGGGCAAGCAGAGCGAATGAGAGCACAATAGATCGCAGAAGTCCACAGAATAGCTGAGCGTAGCACAAAAGTCAAAGCTATCCACTCCTAACGAAACCAATCGTAATATAACCAAACATAACATAACTCAACCTAACGTACAGCGACCAATTGCTGTCCTCCACAGTGTCGAGCAGAGTACAGTAGAGCTGAGTAGGGTGCACCCGAATAACAGTCTCTGCCGAGAAAGTCAGGGCTATCCA
>NW_016965457.1:0-311 GCF_001483705.2 Eufriesea mexicana
GGCGATCTATTCACAAAGCTATAACAGGTTGTAGATTTTGAATAGACCTATTTTCTGGCAAGTTGATGTCTGTACTTGCCATGGAATTGGAGGCGATAGGCGATCTATCCACCAAGCTATAACGCATGATAGATTTTGAATAGACCTATTTTCTGGCAAGTAGATGACTGAACTTGCCATTGGATTGAAGGCGTTAGGCGATCTATTCACAAAGCTATAACATGTTATAGATTTTGAATAGACCTATTTTCTGGCAACTAGATGTCTGTACATGCCATTGAATTGAATGCGTTAGGCGATCTATTCACCAA
>NW_016965457.1:338-650 GCF_001483705.2 Eufriesea mexicana
TATTCTCTGGCAAGTAGATAGCTGTGCTCGCCATTGGATGAAAGCGTTAGGCAACCTATTCGCCAAGCAATAACACATAATGGATTTTGAATAGACCTATTCTCTGGCAAGTAGATGGCTGTACTTGCCATTGGATTGAAGGCGTTGGACGTTCTGCTCTCCAAGCTATAACAGGTTATGGGTTCTGAATAGACCTATTTTCTGGCATGTAGATGTGTGTACTTGCCATAAAATTGATGGCGTTAGGCCATCTATTCACCAAGCTATAACGGATTATAGTTTTTGAATATACCTATTCTCTGGCAAGTAGAT
>NW_016965458.1:0-406 GCF_001483705.2 Eufriesea mexicana
TGTAAGTCTCCTATAATAAAAAAAGTCCTTCATCAATAATATTTCATATTAAATCTTTAGTCACTTATAAATCAGTCAACCAACTGGTTCTTTGCTCAAATAATCATCAGTGGGTAACAGGTACCTTTTATCTGCTTTTAATGTTGACTTTATTGGTCCAATCAATTCCATGTGCCACAGCCCAATTATTCCTGCCGCTTTTACAGTTTCCAAGTTCTTATAGATATTTCTACACATTTGTGCCTTAATGCAACATTTACAGTCTATATTCAATTTATCTTTAACATTTGTAACTCTTACCAAGTAGTAACTCTTACCAAGTATTCATTCTCCATCTCTTCAGTGATCCTCAAATTTGCATGTCGATGCCACACATTTTTCTCTGTTGATACATATGCTGCCTCCT
>NW_016965459.1:0-555 GCF_001483705.2 Eufriesea mexicana
GTATCCATACCTCAATCCATCCATACATACGTTCATCCAAACATCCATCGACCCATCCACCCACACATCCATGCATCCATAGAGACATACTTACATACATCCATACATACATCCTTGCATACATCCATTCAAACATCCATACATACATCCATAAATACGTCCGTAAATGCATCCATACGTACATCCATGCATGCAGCCATCCATACATACATCCAGGTATCCATACCTCAATCCATCCATACATACGTTCATCCAAACATCCATCGACCCATCCACCCACACATCCATGCATCCATAGAGACATACTTACATACATCCATACATACATCCTTGCATACATCCATTCAAACATCCATACATACATCCATAAATACGTCCGTAAATGCATCCATACGTACATCCATGCATGCAGCCATCCATACATACATCCACTCATACATACATCCACTCATACATCCATTCACTCATACATCCATCCGTACATACATACACACAGATATACATCCATACATCGATACATCCGTACATCCATACATTCGTACTTCCATACATTCG
>NW_016965460.1:0-772 GCF_001483705.2 Eufriesea mexicana
TGGCATGTCACTTTGAGTTAGGTTACTTTCGGTTATGTTACGATTGGATAGGTTAGGAAAGTACAGCTTCAGCATTTGTGCTAGTCACCCTTATTCGGTGGATTTCTGCGCTCTAAAGTGCACGAATATGTTCTGCTTGTCTCTAATGAGGCCAGAAATAGTGTTCGTGGCTTGTGTGGCTTAGTTACGTTACGTTTGCCTTGGTTAGGTTAGGATAGGTTTGGTTAGAACGGCTTCGTCTCTTGTGCTGTATACTGCTATAGGCTGGATTCTTGCTTTCTAGTGAGGACTAGTATATTCTGCATGGCTATGCGGTGGTCAGCTGCAGTGTTCTCGGCACGTTAGGCTGAGTTACGTTGCGTTTGGTTATGTTGCGTTTGGTTAGGTTAGGACAGGATAGCTTTGACTATCGTGGCATACACTGCTATTCCGTAGATTTCTGAGCTCTACTGTGCTCGACTATACTCTGCTCGACTCTCGTGAAATAGTCGTCGGGGCACGATAGGCTGTGCTAGGCAACATTTGGTGATTTCACGATAGGTTAGGTTAGGAAAGGATGGCTTTGACTTTTGTGCTATACACCGCTATTCGTTGAATTTCTGCGCACTACATTGCTCTACTATACTTTGCCCGCCTATGGGGATCCCAGAAGTAGTGGTCTCGGCACGTTTGTGCTAGGCTACGTTCGGTTAGGATATCTTATTTTTGGTTAGGTACGAGTAGCTTCGACTTTCGTGGTATACACTGTTGTTCGGTGGATTTCTGCGCTCCA
>NW_016965461.1:0-883 GCF_001483705.2 Eufriesea mexicana
CGGATGTACGGTTAGATGGATGAATGGATTCATGGATGTATGGATGTATGTATGTATGAATGTGTGGATGTATGGATGTATTGATTTATGGATGCATTGATGTACGAATGTATGCATGTACGGATGTGCGGATGTATGGATGTATCTATGTATGGATGTAAGGATGGATGGATGTATGTACTGATGTATGTATGGATGTATGGATGGAAGCATGGATGGATTGTTTTATGGGTGTACGGATCGATGAATGTATGGACGGGTGGATGCTTGTATGGATGGATGTACGGAAGGATGTATGTACGAATGTATGCATGTACGGATGAATGGATGTACGTATGTATATATGTACGTATGTATATATGTACCGATGAATGAATGAATGGATTTATGGATGTATGGGTGTATGGATGGTTGTATGTATGGAGGGATATATGTGTGAATGGCTGGATGTATGGATGGACGGATGTACTCATGTACAGATGTATGGAAGTATTAATGTATGGTTGTATGGATGTATGTATGTCTGTTTGTATGGATGTATGTATGGATGTATGGATGGATGTATGTAAGGATGTGTGTATGGATGTATGTATGGACGAATGTACTTGTGTATGTATGGATATATGTATTGATGTTTGTATGGATGTATGGATGGGTGGATGGATAAATTGTTGTATGGATGTATGGATCGCCGGATGTATGGATGGGAGGATGTATGGATGGATGGATGTATTGATGTATGTATGTATGGATGTACGAATGTGTGGATGGTACGGATATATGGATGTATGGATGTATATATGTATGGCTGGATGGATGAATGGATGAATGAATGGATGGATGTATGGATGGATGGATGTATGGATGTATGTCTGGATGTATG
>NW_016965462.1:0-227 GCF_001483705.2 Eufriesea mexicana
GCTACAGCATGCGAAATGGATCTTTCCTCCTCATTTATGCAAGAAAATTAGCTAACCACGATGATAGCCGGAAATGTCAATAAAATTGAATTTTGCAACCAGATTCCAGATCATTGCAATGGCTGTAGCACGCCATGAGGATCTTTCCTCCTTAGCTATGCAAGGAAGTTAGCTCAGCACGGTATTATTCGGAAATGTCAGTAAAATTGAATTTTCCACCTTGATGC
>NW_016965462.1:439-678 GCF_001483705.2 Eufriesea mexicana
AGTCGAAAATGTCAGTAAAATTGAATTTTCCTGCCAGAGTCCATAGCATTGCAAAGGCTACAGCAGGCCAAAACTATCTTTCCCCGTTACTTATGCAAGGAAGATAGGTCACCAGGATATTAGTCGTAAATGTCAATAAAAATGAATTTTCCAGCCAGATACTATAGCAATGCATTGGCTGTAGCGCGCCAATAGTACCATTCCTCCTTATTTATGCTAGAAAGATATCTCACCACGAT
>NW_016965462.1:886-1500 GCF_001483705.2 Eufriesea mexicana
GAAAGTTAGCTCACCACAATATTATTCGGAAATGTCAGTAAAATTGAATTTTCATCTTGATACCGTTGCAATGCAATGGCTAAGGCACGCCAGTGGAATCTACCTTCCTTATTTATGAAAGAAAGTTATCTCACCTCGATATTAGACGTAAATGCAAATGAAATTGAATTTTCCAGCCAGATTCTACTGCATTGCTATGGCTATAGCACGCCATAAGCATCTTTCCCCCTTACTTATGCAAGGAAGTTAGCTCAACACGATATTAGTCGAAAACGTCAATATAATTGAATTTTCCAAGAAGATTCTATAGCGTTGCAATGGTAATAGCACGCCAATAGAATCTTTGCTCCTTATTTATGCAAGAAAAGGTGGCTCACCACGATAATAATCGAAAATGACAGTAAAAATGAATTTTCCTGCTAGAGTCCATAGCATTGCAAACGTTACGGCACGGCAAAACTGTCTTTCCCCCTTACTTATGCAAGGAAGTTAGGTTACCACGATATTAGTCGTAAATGTCAATAATAATGAATTTTCCAGCCAGATACTACAGCTATGCATTGGCCATAGCACGCCAATTGAATCTTTCCACGTTATTTATGCAAGAAAGATAG
>NW_016965463.1:0-691 GCF_001483705.2 Eufriesea mexicana
AGCAGAGATCCACCTAAGAGCAGACTATTGCACTAAAGTCAAAGCCATCTCCTCCTAACCTTGCTAAGCGTAAAATAACCAATGGAAACCTAGCTCAAACTAACGTGCCCCGACCAGTATTGCTGGCTTCCCCACAGCCAAGCGGCACACATTAGTGGAGTGTAGGACACTGAAATCCATAGATTCGTAGTGCATATTGGAAAAGTCAGAGTTGCCAAAAACTAACCCAAACCAACAGAACATAACCAAACATAGCCTAACTCAAACTAACGTCCGGATACCGCCATTCCAATCTTTCCCAGAGTCAAGCTGGACATGCTAGAGCACAGCAGAGCGAAAAATTCCACGGAATAGCAGTGTACTGCTAAAAAGTTAATGCTCTCCGGACAAAACATAGCTTAACCCAGCCTAACCGAAAGTAACCTGACCCATTATAACGTGCCTCGACCACTCCTGCTGGCCTTGACAGAAAGAAGTCATTAGAGCACTGATGGGCACAGAAATCCACCCAATAGCACTCTATATCACTAAAGGCGTAACTGTCCTCTTCTAACCCAGAGAATCGTAGAATAACGGAAAGTATTCTAACACACTCAGACGTGCCGCGACCACCATTTCTGACCTGACGAGAGCCAAGCTGAAAATGATAAAGCACTCTAGGGCGCAGAAGTCCACCTAATAGCAGGCTATA
>NW_016965464.1:0-1491 GCF_001483705.2 Eufriesea mexicana
GCTTTTTCTGCTGTACATTGCGGTTCTATGGATTTCTGCGCAAAATTCTCGTCTCATACGTTGCGCTTGGCTCTGGGGAGGTTGACAATGCTGCTGGCGGCACCTTAGGTTGAGTTTTATTACGATTGGTAGTGTTACGATTTGTTATATTACGATAAGTTACCATTGACTTTTGCGCAATACACTGATATTCGGTGGTTTTCTGCGCCCTAAACTGCTCTACTATACCCTGTTCGACACTTGGGAGGCCAGTAATAGTTGTCTCGGCACGTCAGGGCTGGTTAGGCTACGTTTGGTTAGGATATGTTAATTCGGGTTATGTTTGTATATGTTTGACTTTCGTGGTATAAACTGCTTTTCGGTGGATTTCTGCGCTCTACTGTGCTATAGCACGTACTGCTTGGCTCTGTGGAAGCTGGCAGTAGTGGTCTCGGCCCGCAAGTTTGAGATAGATAGCGTTTATTTATGTTACGTTTGGTAAGGTTAGGGTAGGATAGCTTTGACTTTTATGCCATACACCGCTGTTCGTTTTGCTTCTGCGTTCTACTGTGCTCGAGTGTATTCTGCTTGACTCTGGGGAGGCCAGCAGTATCGCTCTCGGCACGTAAGTCTTAGTTATTTTGCGCTAGGTTATGTTCCGTTTGGTTTGGTTAGGATGGGGTGGCTTTAACTTCTGTGTTGTACACGACTATTCGGTGGATTTCTGCGCTCTACGTTGCTCTACTATTCTCTGTTCGACTCTGGGGAGGCCAGTAATAGTTGTCTCGGCACGTTAGCTTGCGCGATGATACGCTCGGTTAGGTTATGCTTGTTTCGGTTAGGTTCGGATAGCTTTGAGTTTCGTGGTATAAACTGTTGCTCGGTGGATTTCTGCGCTCTACATTGCTCTACTATACTCTGCACGACTCTCGGGATACGAGCAACAGTGGTATGGCACGTTAGGTTTTGTTAGCTTACGTTTGGTTGGGTTAGGTTACGTAGTGTTAGGTTGGGATAGCTTCGACCTTATGTGGGCAAGTATCACAGCCCCCAGGGTTGACGGCAACCCAGGCCGAGCCGTTGTACTGGATCTGGAGACGTTCGGCGACCGAGATGAGGCGGCTGTTCGACAGCCACCTCAGGACAGGTTGCTTCCCGGTACATTGGAACAGAGGGAGATTCGTGCAGTTCCCCAAACCGGGGAAGCCGCCGAACTCTCCGAAGGCATACCGGCCGATATGCCTGCTCGACGAGGCGGAATAGTTCTTCGAGCACGTTGTTGCTTCCCGTCCCCGAAGGCGTTTAGCGGATGCTGGTCCCAACCTCAGAGTCTGCCAGTTCGGATTCCGGGATGGTCGGTCGACGATGGATGCGATTAAGCGCGATCGTACCCTTTCGGAGGCTGCCATTGACCGGGGCGGTGTGGTGTTCTCGGTCAGCGTGGATATGGCCAACGCCTTCTACACGCAATCCGGTATGCTCTCTTGAACCACAGGGATCCCCAACACATGA
>NW_016965465.1:0-239 GCF_001483705.2 Eufriesea mexicana
TATGGAAGAAAGATAGCTCACCACGATATTAATCGAAAATGTCAATAAAATTGAACTTTACAGGCAGATTCTATAGCATTGCACTGGCAATAGCACGTCAACAGAATCTTTCCTCCTTATTTATGCAAGGAAGTTAGCTCACCCCGATATAAGTCGAAAATGTCAATAAAATTGAACTTTCCAGCCACATTCTGTACCATTACGATGGCTATAGCAAGCCAATAGATTCTTTCATCCTT
>NW_016965466.1:0-2664 GCF_001483705.2 Eufriesea mexicana
TTATTCGAAAATTTCAATAGAATTGATCTTTTCGGTCAGTTTCTATTGCAATGTAACGGCTACCTCACACCAAGAGGATCTTTCCTCCTTATTTATGAATAAAAGATTTCTCAGCACGATAATAGTCGAAACCGTCAATAGAATTGAACTCTTCAGGCGACTTCTATTGCAATGCAATTGCTATAACATACCAATAGTATCTTTCCTGCTTATATATGCAGAAGAGTTTGCACTCCACCATATTTGTCGAAAATGTCATTAAAATTGAACTTTCCATTCAGACACTATAGCCATGCAATGTCTACTGCAAACCAATATTATTTCTCCTCCTTATTTACGCAGGAAAGGTTGCTCCACACGATATTAGTCGAAAATGTCATTAAAATTAAACTCTTCGGTCAGATTCTATCGCAATGCAATGGCTACAGCGAACCACAAGTATCTGCCGTCCTTATTTATGCAGCGAAACTTGCTCATAACGATATTATTCCAAAATGTCTATAAAATTGTGCCTTCCAGTTGCATTCTATTGCAATGCAAAAGCTGGAGCACACCTATAGCTTCTTTCCACCTTTTTATGCAGAAAAATTGTTCACCGCCGTATTTGTCGATAACGACAATAAAATTGAACTTTCCAGTCAGATACCATAGCAATGCATCGGCTATTGAAAACCAGTATTATTTCTCCTCCTTATTTACGCAGAAAAGGTTGCTCACCACGATGTTAGCCGAGAATGTCAGTAAAATTGAACTTTTCAGTCAGATAGTAGTTCAACGAATCGGTTATAGCAAACCAATAGTATCTTTCCGCCTTATTTATGCAGAAAAGGTTGCTCACCACGATATTAGTCGAAAATGTCAATAGAATTGATATCATCGGGAAGATTCTATTGCAATGCTATGGCTATAACAAACCAATAGTATCTTTCCTGCTTATATATGCAGAAGAGTTTGCACTCCACCATATGTGTCGAAAATGTCATTAAAATTGAGCTTTCCAGTCAGATACTACAGCAATGCAATGTCTACTGCGAACCAATATTATATCTCCTACTTATTTACGCAGAAAAGGTTGCTCCACACGATATTAGTCGAAAATGTCATTAAAATTAAACTCTTCGATCAGATTCTTTCGCAATGCAATGGCTACAGCGAACCACAAGTATGTGCCGTCCTAATTTATGTAGCGAAACTTGCTCATAACGATATTAGTCCAAAATGTCGCTAAAATTGTGCTTTCCAGTCGCATTCTATTTCAATGCAATAGCTGGAGCAAACCAATATTTTCATTCCTCCTTTTCATGCCGAAAAGCTTGCTGATCACCATATTTGTCGATAATGTCAATGAAATTGAACTTTCCAGTCAGATAATATTGCAATGAAATGACTATTGCAAGCCAATATTATTTCTCCTCCATATTTACACCGAAAAGGTTGCTCACCACGATATTAGTCGAAAATGTCAATAAAATTGAACTTTTCGGTCAAATCATAGTGCAATGCAATGGCCATAGCTAACCAATAGAATCTTTCCTCCGTATTTACGCAGAAAAGGTTGCTCAGCACGATATGGGTCGAAAATATCAACACAATGGAACCTTTCAGTCGGACTGTATTGCATTGCAATGGCTATAACAAACCAATATATTGTTTACCCCTTATATATGCAGACAAGCTTGCTCGAAGCGATCTTGGTAGAAAATTACAATAAAATTGAGCTTTCCAGTCAGATTTTATTGCAATGCAATGGCTACAGCGGACAAATAGAACCTTTCCTCCTTGATTACGCCGTAAAGCCTGCACTCCACCTTATTTGTCGAAAATGCAAATAATATTGAATTATCCTGTCAGCCAGTACTGCAATGCAATGCCTGTTGCAAACCAATAATATCCTTCCACCTTGTTTGCGCAGAAAATGTTGCTCGCCACGATATTAGTTGAAAATGTCAATAAAATATAAATTTTCAGTCAGATCCTAGTTCAGTGACGCGGCTATAGCAAACCAATAGTATCTTTCCTGCTTGCATATGCAGAAAAGTTTGCACTCCACCATATATGTCGAAAATATCATTAAAATTGATCTTTCCAGATAGATACTATTGCAATTGAAAGGCTATTGCAAACGAATATTGTTTCTCCTCCTTATTTACGCACAAAAGGTTGCTCCACACGATATTAGTCGAAAATGCCATTAAAATTAAAGTCTTCGGTCAGATTCTACCGCAATTCAATGGCTACAGCGAACCACAAGTATCTTCCCTCTTTATTTATGTAGAGAAACTTGCTCATAACGATATAAGTCCAAAATGTCGCTAAAATTGTGCTTTCCAGTCGCATTCTATTTCAATGCAGTAGCTGGAGCAAACCAACATTTTCATTCCTCCTTTTTATGCCGAAAAGCTTGGTGATCACCATATTTGTCGATAATGTCAATGAAATTGAACTTTCCAGTCAGATACTATTGCAATGCAATGACTATTGCATGCCAATATCATTTCTCCTCCATATTTACAACGAAAAGGTTGCTCACCACGATATTAGTCGAAAATGTCAATAAAATTGAACTTTTCGGTCAACTCCTAGTGCAATGCAATGGCCATGGCAAACCAATAGAATCTTTCCTACTTATTTACGCAGAAAAGGTTGCTCACCACGATATGGGTC
>NW_016965467.1:0-507 GCF_001483705.2 Eufriesea mexicana
CACAATATTGGTCGAAATTGTCAATAAAATTGGATTTTCCTTCTAGATTCTACTGCATTATAACGCCTATAGCACGCCTACAGTATCTTTCCTCCTTATTTAGGCAAGCAAGTTAACTCACACACAGTATTAGTCGAATATGTCAATAAAGTTGATCTTTCCAGCCAGCTTCTATAGCATTGCGACCGCTATAGCACGTGAATTGAATGTTTCCTCCTTTTATATGCAAGAAAGTAAGCTCAGCACGGTGTTAGTCGAAAATGTCAATAAATTTGAATTGTCCAACCACATTTTATGTCATTGCAACGACTATAGCACGTCAATAGAATTATTACTGCTTATTTATGCAAGAAAGGTGGCCCACCACGATATTAGTCTAAAATGTCAGTAAAATTGAATTTTCCAAACCCAGATTCTATAGCATTGCGACGGCTATAGCACGAAAAGAGGATCTTTCCTCCTTACATACGCAAGGAAGTTAGCACACCACGACATTAGTCGAAAATG
>NW_016965468.1:0-1522 GCF_001483705.2 Eufriesea mexicana
CCACAATCCATCCATACATACATTCTTCCGAATATCCATTCATGCGTACATCCGTCCATCCACACATCCATCCTTTCATACGGCCATCAATCAATACATTCACTCATCCAAACACCCATCGTTCCTCACATCCAACCAGATACAACCACCCACTCTTACATCCATCGATCCATGCATCTGTCCATCCATACATCCATCCATCCATACATACATACATCCACACCTCCATAAACCATAAATCCATCCATTCGTACGTCTATCATTCGATACATCCATCCATCCATACAACCATACATACGTACATCCATACAACGTAACACTCATGCGATACAACTGTATATCAATACATCCATCCATCCATATATCCTGCCATCCACTCATAGATCCATCCGCACATCCATCCATAGATACACCCATATATCCATAAATCCATACATCCATACATATATACATCCATACATCCATTCATCCGTACATCCGTCAATCCGTACCTCAATCCAACCGTACATCCATCCATCCATACAACCATTCATTTATGCATACATCCATCCATACATCCAACTTCCCATACAACCGCCCATCCACACATCCACCCATCCATATATCCATCGAACCATACATCCATCCATCCATTCAAGCTCCCATCCATACATCCATCGAACCATACATCTATCCATTAATACATCCATCAATCCATGCTTCCACCTTCCCATACAAACATGCATCCATACATCCACCCATCCGTACATCCATCGAACCATTCATCCATCCATACACACAAGCACCCATCCATACATCCATCGATCCATACATTCATACATCCACACACCCATAAATCCATCCGTCCATACATCCGTCCAACCACACATACATCCGTACATACATCCATACATACATCCATCCATCCATCCATCCATACATCCATGCACTGATACATCCATCCGTCCATAAGTCCATACATATATACATCCATACATCCATACATCCACCCATCCAGACTTCCATACATTCATACATCCATACACGCATAAATCCAACCATCCACACGTCCATACATATATACATCCATACAACCATACATCCGTACATCCATACATTCGTACATCCATACATCCATACATCCATACGTACATACATCCATACAACCATACATTCATGCATCCATACACCTGTACATCAATACATCCATCCATCCACATATCCTGCCATCCACACGAACATCCATCCTTACAACCACCCATTCACACACCCATACATCCATAAATCCATACATCGATACATATATACATACGTACATACGTACATCCGTCCATCCATACCTCAATCCATCCATACATCCATCCATGCATACAACCATTCATCCATACATACGTCCATTTTTCCATACACCCATCCATTCATACATCCACCCATCCATACATCCATCGAACCCTAATCCATCCATCCATACTAGCACCCATCCATAGATCCATCGATCCATACATCTACCCATCCATACATCCATCCATCCATACATTCATAC
>NW_016965469.1:0-546 GCF_001483705.2 Eufriesea mexicana
TCAATCTTACCAAACTGGGCCCAACGTCTCCTAACAAAACACAACATTACTCAGATTAACGTGTCGCGACCTCTATTGCACGCTACCCCAGAGTCAAGCTGAGTATAGTAGGACGATGAAGAGTGCGGACATCCTCCGAATAGCAGAGCATAGAGCAAAAGTCAAGGAAATCCCAACCAAGCATTCCTATCCTAACCAGACGATACATAGGCGATATTTGCTGAACTCAACCTAACGAGCCGAGAACAATACTGCCGACCGCCCCAGAAACAAGCAGAATACACTAGAGCACAGTACAGCGCAGAAATCGGCAACAGCGCAGAAATCGGCGGATAGCAGTGTATAGAACGAAAGAATAGGCAATCCGGTCCTAACCACACCAGACGTAACATAACCTAACGTAGCATAGCTCCACCTAACGTGGCGAGCCTACTATTGTTGGGCTCCCCATTTCCATGTAGAATATACTACAGCACAGCATATCGCAGAAATCCACCACATTTCAGTGTATATCACAAGAGTCAGCCATACACGGTCATAACCTGA
>NW_016965470.1:0-1767 GCF_001483705.2 Eufriesea mexicana
CTAAGCTGAAATTATTAAAGAACTGTAGTGAGCAGAAATCCACCTAAGAGCACACCATAGCACCAAAGTCTGAGCCATCATATTCTGACCCAACCACCCGTAACTTAACGGAACATTACCCAGCTAAACTTAACGTGCCCTGACCACGCTTGCTGGCCTCGCCAGAGCCATGCTGGAAATATTAAAGAACTCTAGGGCGTAGAAATCCACCTAATAGCGGAATACAGCACTGAAGACGATGCTATCCCTTCCTAACCTAACCAAATTTAACATAACTAAACGTAACATATCTCAAACAAACGTGCCACGACCACAATCGCTGGCCTTCCCGGGGACGAGCAGGACATACTTGAGCACAGTAGAGCTCAGTAATCCACCGAATGGCAGTGTGCAGTACAAAGGTTGATGCTGTCCTGGCATAACATGGCCTAACCCGTCCTAACAGAACGTAACATGTCTCAACGTAGGGAGCCGAGATATCTGTTGCTGACCTTCGCAGTGCCAAGCGGAAGAAATTAAAGCACAGCAGGTGGCAGAAATCCACTTAATAGCAGGCTATAGCACTTAAGTCAAAGCTATCCCCTTCATACCTAACCAACCGTAAAAAGACCAACGTAACGTAGCTCAGCCTAACGTGCTGAGACCGCTATTGTTGCCATCCGCAGAGACAAGCAGGACAAATTAGTAGAGAGTAGAACGCAGAAATCCATGTAAACGCAGTGTATATCAGAAAACCCAAAGCTACCCAAGCCTAACCCAAACCACCACAACACATCCAAACATAGAATAAACCAAACTAGCGTGCCGAGACCGCAATTGCTGCCATCCCCAGGGCCAAGCAGGACACACTAGAGCACAGTGGAGCGCAGAAATCCACCGCATATCAGTTTACAACACATAAGTTGAAGCTATTCTGACCTAGCTTAGCCTACCCCGTAACAACCTAACGTGCCTCTACCACTGTTGCTGGCCTCCACAAAGTCAATTGGAACAGGTTAGTGGAGAGTAGGACGCAGAAGTCCATAGCATCGCAGTGTACACGGGAAAAGCTAGAGCTACCCAAACATAACCCAAACCAACGGAACACAGCCAAACATAGCCTGGCGTAACCTAACGTGGCGAGACCGCTTCTTTAGCCCTACCCAAAGCCGAGCAGAGTATGTTAGTTGACAGTAGGGCGGAGAAATACACCGGAAGCAGCATGCGGCGCAGAAGAGGCAGGTAACCTTTCCTAACCTAACCAATCGTACCACCACAAAACGTAACCACGCTAAACTTAACGTGCCGAGACTACCAATGCCTGCGTCGCCAGGGCCAAGTAGAGCATATAAGCGTGCGGCAGTGCGAACGCATCCACCGAATAGCAATGCATAACACAAAAATCGAATTTATCTTCCCCTAACCTGACCAAACGTGGCATAAGCAGACGTAACGTAAAACAGCGTGGGGTGCCACGACCAATTTCGCTGGCCTCACGAGAGCCAAGCAGCGAATATCAGAGCAATGTGGGACGCTGAAGTCGACAGAATAGCAGCGTAAAGCACTGAAATCAAAGCCAGCCCAAACAAACATAACTAAACCTAATCTAACCAAACGTTACATAACTCAACCCAACCCGCCGAAAGCACTATTCCTGGCGTCCACAGAGACAAGCAGTATGTGAAAACGTAATGCAGAACGCAGAAGCCCATAGACTAGAGTTGTGTTGGACAAAAGTCGGAGCCATCCTATCCTAATACATTTTATCCGAACCTAACCAAACGAAAC
>NW_016965471.1:0-428 GCF_001483705.2 Eufriesea mexicana
TAGAGAGCAGAAGTCCAGTGAATAGCAGTGCGTAGCACAAAAGTCGAAGCTATCCAAGGCAAACACTAAGTAACCTAACCTAGCCAAACGTAGCGTAACTCGGCCTAACCCTCCGCGACCACCACTGCTGTCCGCCACGGGGCCAAGCAGATTAGAGTACAGCAGAGTAGAGTGCACGAATCCACAGAATAACAGTGCATAGATCGAAAGTCTACGCTATCCGAGCCTAACAGAAGCAAACGTAGCACAACCAAATGTATCCAAACCGTATCTAACGTGGCGAGACCAATATTACTGGCCACCCCTGTGTCGAGCAGAGGACGGTAGCGTAACGTAGAGCGTAGAAATCCTCCGAAAAGCAGTGAGTAGCACAAACGTCAAGGACAACCTGACCAAGCCTAACCTAACCTAACCTAACCGAACGTAAC
>NW_016965472.1:0-399 GCF_001483705.2 Eufriesea mexicana
TCCATACATCACCCAATCAATACACCCATCCACAAGTACTGTCATATATCGATACATACATCCGCACATCCTTCCAAAATCCAAACGTCCGTCAATTCATATATCCATACATACATCCCCAGGCACATCCATAAATATATCCGTACAACCATCCATACCTCCATCCATATATACATACATACATCCATGCATACTTCCAAACATGCATCCACACAAATATCCGTACATTCGTCCATACATACCACCGTACATACATTCACATACCCACACATCCATCCATCCCCACATCCATCCACTCATACATCCATACATGCATCCATATATACATCCATACAATCATAAATACACACAGCCTTACATACATCAATACATACATGCATACAAACATTCATACATACA
>NW_016965473.1:0-1918 GCF_001483705.2 Eufriesea mexicana
GCAGAGCGCAGAAACCACCGCATTGCAGTGAATAGTACTAAGGCCGTAGATACCAAAGCATAACCTGACCTAACAAAGCCTAACCAAACGTAGCATAACCCAACATTAGGTGCCGCGACAACTGCTCCTGGCCACTGCAGAGCCAAGCAGAATGTAATAGAGCACAGTAGATCACAGGAACATACGGAATAACAGTATAAAGCTCAAAAGTCGGAGTAGCATATACTAACTGTGCCAAACGTAACATAACTAAACGTAACCTAGCTCAACGTAACAGGACCATACAAGTATTGCTGACCTCCACAGGGACTAGAAGAGTGTACTAGAGTGCAGTAGTGCGCATATATCCACCGCATTGCAGAGAATAGCACAAAAGTCGAAGACACCCTAACATAACCTAACCTATCATAACCTAACAGAACGTAGCGTAACTCAACAGAGCGTGCCGCGACCACAGTTGCCGGGCTCCTAAGAGCTAAGCAGAATAGCGTAGAGCACAGTAGGTTACAGGAAACTGCCGGATAATAGGCTATAGCACGAAATACCGCGCCATAGTAACCAAACATATCCTAACATAACCTAATAAAACGTAGCCTAACACAACACAACGAGCCGCGATCACTATTGCTGACGTACCAGAGCCAAGCGAAACACAGTAGAGCACAGTAAACCACAGAAATACACCGAATAATAATGTATAGCACGAAAGACGTTGCTATCCAAACCAAACTTAACCTAACCAAACCAAACAAATTGTTAACTAACCGAAACTACAGTGACGAGACCACTATTGCTGGCCTCCACAGAGACAAGCAGAATGCACTACAGCACAGTAGGGCGCATGTATCCACCGTATTGCGGTGAATAAAGCAAAAGCCGTAGATATCCTAACCTATCCTGGCCTATCCCAACCTACGCATACGTAGCACAGCTGAACATAACGTGCCGCGACTACTGCCCCTGCCCTGCCCAAAGCCAAGAAGAATATGGTAGAGCACAGTAAATCAGAGAAATCCACCGAACAGCGGTGTACAGCACGATGGTCGATGCTGAACTGACCATACCGAACCTAACCTAACGTAACTAAAAGCAACATAACTCAGCCCTACATGCCGCGACCGCTATTGGTCGAATCCCCAGATTCGAGCAGAGCGTAGTAAAGCAACGTAGAGCGCAGATATGCACCGAGTAGAAGTGTGTAGCGCAAAGGTCAAAGAAATCCTGACCGAACGTTCCTAACGTAACCCAACCACACGCAACCTAAAACAGCCTAACCTGCCGAGGTAGCTATTGCTGGCAACCGCAGATCCAAGCATAGCGTATTAGAGCACAGTAGAGTGCAGAAATCCGCCGAATAGCAGTGAATAGCGCGGAAGTCAAAGCTATCCTAGCCAACCTAAGCAAATATAACATAGCTAAACGTAAAGTAACTGAACGTGACGTGCATAGACCACTATTGCTGAAATCTCCGGGACCAAGCAGAGAATACCAGAGCACAGTAATGCGCAGAAATCCGCCGCATTGCAGTGTAAAGCAGATAAGCCAGAGATATCCTAACCTAACTCGTCTAAACCTAACCGAACCAAACGTAGCATAACTAAACTTAACTTGCCGTGACCAGTATTCCTGGCCTCCCCAGAGCCAAGCAGAGCATATCAGAGCACAGTAGATCACAGAGATCCACCGAATAGCAGTGTATAGCACAAAGGTAATAGCTATCCTCTCCTAGAATAAACCATCGACACTTACCCAAACATAACCTAACACAATCCAGCAAGGAGCGACCGCTATTGCTGGCCTCCCAAGATTCGAGCCGAGTAATGCCGAGTATAGTAGAGCAGAGTAGAGCGCAGACATCCACCGAAATGCAGCATCGACCTGGAAAGTCGAAGCTACCCATACATAAACCGAAAAACGA
>NW_016965474.1:0-1533 GCF_001483705.2 Eufriesea mexicana
TATTGCTGACGTCCCCATGGGCAAGCAGAATATGATAGATCACAGTAGAGCGCAGAAGTCCATGGAATAGCAGTGATGAGCGCAGAAGTCTAAGCTACCCTAACCAAGCACAACTTAACCTAACATAAGCAATCGAAATCTATCTCAAACCAACGTGACGCGATCAGTACTACTGGACTCCGCAGAGCCAAGCAGACCATAATAGAGGGGAGTAGAGCGCAGAAATCCGTAGAATCGCGGTGTACAGCATAAGAGAGGAAGGTATCAAAGTCTAACCAGAGCAAACGTATCCTAACCAAACGTTGCCAATTCCAACCTAACGTGCCGGAACCACCATTTCTGGCCTCCCAGGAGCTGCTCAGAGCATACTCGAGAACAGTAGAGCGCAGAAATGCAGCTCATTGCTGTCTGGAGTACAAAAGATATAGATATCATTACCTAACCCAAACAAAACCCAGCCTAGAAAACGTAACCCAACTCAACCAAACGAGCTGCGGCCGCTTTTCCTGGCCTCCACATGGCAAATCAGTGCAAGCTAGGGGAGAGTGTAATGCAGAAATCCAAAGTATCGCAGCGTATAGCAGAAAGGTTAAAGATATCTAAACTTAACCATTGCTAACATAACCTAACCTAACGTATCCTATCACAACCTAACCTGATGGCACCACTATTACTCGCCACATACGAGCAGAGCAGAACAGACTGGAGCGCAGTAGAGCGCAGATATCCACCGCAGTGCAGTTTACAACACAAGAGCCGAAGATATCACGACCAAACGCAAACAAACCTACACCAAACCAAGCGTAACCTAACTCAACATGACCTGCCCCGGCAACTATTGCTTGACACCCCAGGTCCAAGCAGAATATAGCAGAGCACAGTAGAGAGCAGAAATCCTCCGAACAGGATTGTATGGCACTGAAGTCAAAACTATCGTATCCCAACCTAAGGAAACGTAACATAACCGAACCTAACCCAACCCATCCTAACGAGCCGGAACCTGTATTGCTTGCCTCCCCAGATCCATGCAGAATATACTAGAGCACAGCAGAGCGCGGAAATCCACCGAATGGCAGTCTACAGTACAAAAGTCAAAGATGTCATTACCTAACTCAAGCAAGCCCAGCCGAAAGAACATAACCTGACACAACCGAACGCGCTGCTGCCACCTATCCTTGCCTCCCAGGACAAAGCAGTGCATGCTACGGGAGAGTGTGGCGCAGAAATCCATATAATCGCAGTGTATTGCAGAGACGTCTAAACTATCCAAACCCAACCGAGGCTAACCAAACCTAGCCAAACGTAGCCTATCTGAACCTAACGTACCGAGACCACCATTTCTGGGCTCTCCAGAGCCAAGCAGTGCATACTGGATCACATTAGAGCGCACAAATCCCCCGAATAGCAGTGTATAACCCAAAAGCCAATGCAATCCTGTCCTAATGTATCCAAGCTTGACATAACCAATCATAAGACAACTAAAGCTAACGTACCGCGACCACAATTGCTGGCCTCCACAGAGACGAGCATATC
>NW_016965475.1:0-550 GCF_001483705.2 Eufriesea mexicana
TGGATTTCTCTGAACCACTGCGCACTACTACTATCAGCTTGGCTCTGTAGAGACCATCAATAGAGGTCCTAGCACGTTAGGTTTAGTTAGGCTATGTTTGCTTATGATACGTTTGGTCATGCTAGGAGGGAATAGCTTAGACTTTTGTGCCATACACTGCCATACGGTGGATTTCTCCGCTCTACTGTACTCTAGCATATTCTGCTTGGTCCAGAGGAAGCCAGCAATAGTGGCCTCGACGCGCTAGGTTTATATACGTTACGTATGTTTATATTACGTTTGGTTAGGTTAGGATACGATAGCCTTGACTTTTGCGCTATAAACGGCTATTCGGAGGGTTCCTGCTCTTTGCTCTGCTATAATATGTCCTAATGCTCTGCGGGGCCAGCAACGTTGAGCACGTCACATTATATTGAGATACAATACGTTTGGATAAGTTAGGTTGGTCAAGTTAGGTAAGGATGTGTTTGACTTTTCTGCTATACAATTCAATGCGGTGGATTTCTGCGCTCTATTCTTCTCTAGCACATTCTTCTGGGCTCTGGGTAGG
>NW_016965476.1:0-660 GCF_001483705.2 Eufriesea mexicana
GGGTTAGGCATGCATAGCCTTGACTTTCGTGGCGTACACTGCTATTAGGTGGTCCTCTGCGCTTTACTTTTATCTGGTGTGTTATGCTTGCCACTGCGGAGGCCAGCAATTTTTGTCTTGCCTCGTTAGGTTCATCTAGTCTAAGTTTGGTTTGTCTAGGCTGTGTCAGGTAAGGTCAGGATATCCTTGACATTTGTGCTATTCGCTGCTGTTTGGATGCTTCCTGCGCTCTGCTGTGCTCTAGTATATTCTACTCGGATCTGGGGAGCCCAGCAATAGTGGTCTCGGCATGTCAGGTTGAGATATGTTGCGTTCGGTTATATTACGTTTGGACAGGTTAGGATGGGATCACTGTGATTTTTGTGCTATACACTTGGGTACGGCCAGTAACCCCCATGCTGCTCTATTATGCCCTGCATGGGTCTGTGGATTCCACTAATAGTTGTCCCGTCACGTTCCTTTGATTTATGCTACGTTTGGTTAGGGTAGGAGGGGGTTACATTGACTTTTGTGCTTTAAACTGCTAGTCGGCGAACTTCACCGCAATACTGTGCTCTAATATTCTCTGCTTGCCTGTGGGAAAGACAGCAATATGAACCTTGGCACGTTACGCTGAGTTAGGCCAAGATAGGTTGGGTTATGTTAGGTCAGGTTAGGTTA
>NW_016965477.1:0-570 GCF_001483705.2 Eufriesea mexicana
TATTCACCAAGCTATAACAGAATATAGATTTTGAATAGATATATCATCTGGCTAGTGAATGGCAGTGCTTGTCATTGGATTGACGGCGTTAGGCGATCTATTCACCAAGCTATGGCAGCTTATAGGTTTTGAAAAGACTTATGCTCTTGCAAGTAGATGGCTGTACTTGCCATTGGATTGAAGGCGTTAGGCCATCTATTCACCATGCTATAACATGTGACAGATTTTGAATATACCTATTCTCTGGCAAGTAGATGGCTGTACTTGCCATTGGATTGAAGGCGTTAGGCCATCTATTCACCATGCTATAACATGTGACAGATTTTGAATATACCTATTCTCTGGCAAGTAGATGGCTGTACTTGCCATTGGATTGAAGGCGTTAGGCCATCTATTCACCATGCTATAGCAGGTTATAGATTTTGAATAGACCAATTCTCTGGCAAGTGGATCACTGTACCTGCTGTTGGATTGAAGGCATTAGGCGATCTATTCACCATGCTATAACATGTGACAGATTTTGAATATACCTATTCTCTGGCAAGTAGATGGCTGTACTTGCCATTGGAT
>NW_016965478.1:0-469 GCF_001483705.2 Eufriesea mexicana
GTCAGGATATCTTTGACTTTCGTGCGGTTCATTGCAATTTGGTGGCTTTTTGCGCTCTACTGTGGTCTACCATACTCTGCTATGCTCTGGTGATGTTAGCAATATTGGTCGTGGCACGACAGCTTCAGTTACTCTGCGTTTGGTAATGCTACGATTGGTTAGGCTAGGATAGGATAGGATAGCTTTGACTTTTGCGCTACACCCTGTTTTTCGGTGAATTTCTCCGCTCGACTGCGCCCTATCATGGCCTGTTTTGCTCTGGGCGACCAGAAAATATGACCGCGGCGCGTTAGTCTGTGATATGTTACGTTTGCCTATTTTGCGTTGGCATGTGTTAAGTATGGACAGCTTTGCATCTTCTGATCTACACAGCGATTCTATGGATTTCCGCGCTCTAATCTCCCCGAGTATGTTCTGCATGGCTCTGGGGAGGCCAGAAATAGTGGCCTCGGCAAGTAACGTTGAGTGA
>NW_016965479.1:0-823 GCF_001483705.2 Eufriesea mexicana
TGACATTGCCTGGTCGTGGCTGACCTGACCTGACCTGACCCGACCTGTCTTGACCTGAGTTGGTCTGACATAGCCTGGCCTGGCCTGGCCTGGCCTGCACTGACCTGACATGAACTAACTGAACTGACCTGACTTGACCTGTCCTGACCTGACCTGGCTTGACCTGGACCGACCTGACGTGACCTGACCTGACCTGACCTGACGTGGCCTGACATCGCCTGGCCGTGCCTGACCTGAGCTGACCTCACCTGATTTGACCTAACCTAACCTAACCCGACCTGACCTGGCCTGGCTTTACCTGGCCTGGCCTGACATGACCTGACCTGGCCGGAAATGACCCGTCATTCCCTGGCATGTCCTGGGATGGCCAGACCAGACATGGCCTGTACTGACCTGACTTGACCTGACCTGACCTGTCCTGACATGACATGACCTGACCTGACCGGACCTGATCATACCTGACCTGACCTGACATGACCTGACCAGACCTGACCCGACCTGACCTGACCCGACATAACCTGACTTGACCTAACCTAATTTTGCAAAGCCTAGCTTAACCTATCCTAGCCAGTCCTACCCTAACCTCACATAATATAACGTAACCTAATCAAACATAATATTGCAAAACCTTTGCTCACTTAAACAACCCAAACTTAACGTTACCTACCATAAACAAACATAAACTAACCTAACCTATCCTATCCTAACGTCACGTAACCAAACTTAATCTATCACAATCAAACTCGACCTAACCTAACCGAACATAAGCTAACCTAGCCCGACCTGACCAGGCCTGGCCTGACGTGACCTGACCTCGCCTGAC
>NW_016965480.1:0-348 GCF_001483705.2 Eufriesea mexicana
AGCATTGCAATGGCTATAGTATGCCCATAGAATCTTTCCTACTTATTTATGTATAAAAATTAGGTCACCAAGATATTAGTCGATAATATCAATAAAAATGAATTTTCTAGTCAGATTCTATAGCATTGCTATGGCTATAGCATGCTAATAGAATCTTTCCTCCTTATATATGCAACAAAATTAGCTCACCACGATATTAGTCGAAAATGTCAATAAAAATGAATCTTCAATTCTGATTCTATAGCATTGCAATGGCTATTGCATGCCAAAAGAATATTTCCTCCTTATTTATGCAACGAAATTACCTCACAACGATATTAATAGAAAATGTCAATAAAATTGTATTTT
>NW_016965481.1:0-541 GCF_001483705.2 Eufriesea mexicana
TTCTATAGCTCTGCTATGTCTAAAGCACGCCAATAGAATCTTTCCACCTTATTTAAGCAAGAAAGCTAGCTCACCATGATATTGGTCGAAAATGTCAATAAATTTGAATTTTCCAAACACATTCAATATCATTGCAATAGCTATATCACGCCAATAGAATCTTTCCTCCTTATTTATGCAAGAAAGTTAGCGCACCGCCATATTATCCGAAAATGTCAATAAAATTGTATTTTCCAGCCAGATTCCAGAGTATTGCAAAATTGCAATGGCTATAGCACGCCAATAGAACCTTTGCTCCTTATGTATGCAAGAAAGATAGCTCACCATGATATTAGTCGAAGATGTCAATAACACTGTATTTTCCAGCCAGATTCTATAGCATTGCAATGGCTAAAGCGCGCCAATAGAACCTTTCCTCCTTATTTATGCAACAACGGTAGCTCACTACGATATTAGACGAAGATGTCAGTAAAATTGTATTTTCCAACCTGATTCCAGAGCATTACAATGGCTATAGCACGCCAAGAGAACCTTTCCTCCT
>NW_016965482.1:0-525 GCF_001483705.2 Eufriesea mexicana
TGAAAATGTCAATAAAATTGAATTTTCCATGCTGATTCTATAGCATTGCGATGGCTATTGCGCTCCAATAGAACCTTCCCTCCATATCTATGCAACGAAGTTAGCTCACCGCGATATTAAGCGAAAATGTCATTAATATTTAATTTTCCACCCAGATTCTGTAGCATTGCAATGGGAATAGCACGACAATAGGATCTTTCCTACTTACTTAAGCAAGAAAGCTACCTCACCACGATATTAGTAGAAAATGTTAATAAAATTGGACCTTCCAGCCAGTTTCTATAGCACTGCAACGGAGCCAGTTTCTATAGCACTGCAACGGGTATAGCGCGCAAATAGAATCTTTTCTCCTTATTTATGCAATAGAGACATCGCACCACGATAATAGCAGAAAATGTTAATAAAATTGGATTTTCCATCCAGATTATATGTCACTGCAGAGGCTATAGCACGCCAATAGAGTGTTCCCTCATTTTTAATGCGAGAAAACTAATTCGGCACGACACTAGTCGTATATGTGAATAA
>NW_016965483.1:0-554 GCF_001483705.2 Eufriesea mexicana
CGTCCATCCCGACAACCATACATCCGTACATACATCCATTCGTACATCCACACATCCATACATTATCCCTATCATACATCCATAGATCCATAAATCTATTCATCCATACATCCATCCACCAATCCGTCCAACCTGCCATGCATACATACCCACATCAATACACAGATCCATACATACACGCATACATTCATCCATACATACATCCACACATACATTATTACATACGTCCATACATACATCCGTACATACATTCGTACAAACATCCATACATACATTATTACATACGTCCATACATACATCCGTACATACATTCGTACAAATATCCATACATACATCAGTGCATGCAGCCATGCATACACCTATACATACTCCCATACATACATACATACATACATGCATACGTACACCCTTACATACATCCATACATACATCCATACATGCATCCGTTCTTCCGTCCATCCTCCCATCCATTCATCCACCCACAAGTCCGCACATCCATGCATCCGTGCAACCATACACTCGTACATCCATACATCCATCGAACCACTAGCCCA
>NW_016965484.1:0-349 GCF_001483705.2 Eufriesea mexicana
CTAATCAAACCTAACCTAAACTCACCTTACATATCCTAACCTATTGTAAGCTGTCGTAACCTACCCTAACCTAACTTAACCTAACCTGACCTGTCCTGACCTGTCCTGACCTGACCTTACTTGACCTGACCTTACCTGTCCTGACATGGCCTGGCCTGAATTGACCTGACCTAACCTGGCCTGGCCTGACCTGTCCTGACATGACCTGACCTGACCTTACCTACCCTGGCCTGACCTGACCTGTCATGACCTGACCTAAATGACCTGACCTGACCTTACCTACCCCGGCCTGACCTGACCTGTCATGACCTGACCTAACCTGACCTGACCTGACCTGTCCTGACCTGAC
>NW_016965485.1:0-252 GCF_001483705.2 Eufriesea mexicana
TATAGAATTGCAATGGCCATAGCTGGCCAATAGAATCTTTCTTCCTCATTTATGCAAGAAAGTGACCTCACCACGATATTAGTCGAAAATGCCAATAAAGTTGAATTTTCCATCCAGATACTATAGCATTGCAATGGCTATAGCTGGCCAATAGTATATTACCTCCTTATTTATGCGCGAAAGCTACTTCACCACGATATTAATCGAAAATGTCAATAAACTTGAATTTTCGCGGAAGATTCTATAGCATTT
>NW_016965485.1:779-1083 GCF_001483705.2 Eufriesea mexicana
GGGATATTTCCTCCTTATTTATGCAAGAAAATTACTTCACCACGATATTAGTCGAAAATGTCAATAAAGTTGAATTTTCGAGGCAGATTATATAGCATTGTAATGGCTATAGCACGGCAATAGTATCTTTCCTCCTTATTTATACAAGAAAGTTAGCTCACCAGGATATTAGTCGAAGATGTCAATAAAATTGAATTTTCGAGGCAAACTCTATAGCATTGCAATGGCTACTGCGTGCCAGTAGAATCTTTCCTGCTTATTTATGCATGGATGTCAGCTCACCACGATATTTGTCGTTAATGTC
>NW_016965486.1:0-1284 GCF_001483705.2 Eufriesea mexicana
CAGAAGTCCACCGAAATGTTGTGTACAGCACGAAAGTCAAAGACATAATGACCAAACCTAGCCAAATCTAACCAAATCAAGCGGAACATAAGTATGCCCAAAGTGTCGAGACCACTACCGCTGACTTCCCCAGAGACAAGCAGAATATACTAGAGCACAGTAGAGCATACAGGTCCATTGAATATCATTGTTGAGCACATAAGTCAAAGCCATCCTAACCTAACCGAACGAAACCTAACCTAACGAAACGTAGTCTAACTCAACTTATCGTGCCGCGACCAGTATTTCTGGCCTCCACATATCCAAGCAGTGCATAACAGAGATGAGTAGAGCGCAGAAATCCAAGGAGTCGCAGTGTAAGGCAGAAAAGTCGTTGCTGACCAAACCCAAAGAATGCTAACGTAACCAAGTGAAACGTACTCTATCCCAAGCTAACGTGCAGAGACCACCATTACTGCTCTCCGAAGAGCCATGCATTACATACTTCAGCACAGTAGAGCGTAGAAACCACCGAAGTGCAGTGTATAGCACAAGGGACAATGATATCCAAACCTGACCTGACCCAACCTCACCTAACCGAACGTAGAATAATCAAATCTAACGAGCAGAGACCTCCATTGCTGGCCTCCCCACAGCCAATCAGAATACATTAGGGCACAGCAGAGCGCAGATGTCCACCGAATAGCAGTGTATAACGCAAAAGCCACGGCCGCAACAACCAAATGTAAGCTAACCTAACACCACTGAATGCAACCTAATTCAACCCATCGTGCCACGACCGCTATTGCAGGTCCCGCAGAGTCGAGCAGAGTTTAGTGGAGTGCAGTAGTGCGCAAAAAGCAGCCAAATAGTAATCTACAGCAAAAAAGGTCAATTATAACCTAACCTAACCGGACCTAACCTGACCAAACCGAACCTAGAATAACTGAGCCTAACGTGCTGTGACTACTATTGCAGGCCTCCCCAGAGTCCAGCAAAGTATAGTAGAGGAATGAAGAGTGGAGAAATCAACCAAATAGCAGTGCATAGCACAAAAGTCGCAGTTATGCAGTCCTAACCTAGCAAAACGAAACATAGCCAAACGAAGCTAACCAAGCCCAACGTGCCTACACCACTATGACAGAACTACCAAGTGCATGGCAGAACATATTAGAGCACAGTGTAGCGAAGATATCCACGGAATGGCAGTGTATATCACAAAGGTTGATGCCACCATTTCCTAACCCAGCGAATCGTAGCAAAACCAAGCGTAACATAACTAAAAGTAACGTCCCGCGTTCACTA
>NW_016965487.1:0-271 GCF_001483705.2 Eufriesea mexicana
TTGAAGGCGTTAGGCCAACTATTCACCAAGCTGTGACAGATTATAGACTTTGAATAGACCTATCATTTGGCAAGTAGACGGCTCTACTTGCCATTCGATTGAAGGCGTTAGGCGATGTATTCACCAAGCTATAACAGATTATAGATCTTGATCAGCCCTATTCTCTGGCAAGTAGATGGCTGCAATTCCCATTGAATTGAAGGCGTTAGGCGATCTATTCACCGAGCTATAAGAGGTTACAGATTTTGAATAGACCTATTCTGTGGCAAGT
>NW_016965488.1:0-526 GCF_001483705.2 Eufriesea mexicana
CAAGTACAGCCATCTACTTGCCAGAGAATAAGTCTATTCAAAATATATAATCTGTTATAGCATAGTGAATAGGTCGCCCAACGGCTTCAATCCAATGGCAAGTACAGACTTCTACTTTCCAGAAAATAGGTCTATTCAAAATCTATAACCTCTTATAGCTTGGTGAATAGATCGCCTAACGCCTTCAATCCAATGGCAAGCACAGCCATCTACTTGCCGGAGAATAAGTATATTCAAAGTCTACAAGCTGTCATAGCTTGGTGATAAGATCGCCCAACGCGTTCAATCCAATGGCAAGTACAGCCATCTAATTTCCAGAGAATAGATCAATTAAAAATCTATAACCTCTTATAGCTTGGTGAAGAGATCGCCTAACGCCTTCAATACAATGGCAAGTACAGCCATCTACTTCACAGAGAATAGTTGTATTCAAAATCTGAACCTGTTATAGCTTGGTGAATAAATCGCCAGACGCCTTCAATCCATAGGCAAGTACAGCCATCTACTTGCCAGTGAATAGGTCTAT
>NW_016965489.1:0-205 GCF_001483705.2 Eufriesea mexicana
TGACATTTTCGAATAATATTGTTGTGCGCTACTTTTCGTGCATAAATGAGGAGGAAAGATACTCTTGGCGTGCTATAACCATTCCAATGATATAGAATGAGCCTGGCAGATTCAATTATATTGACATTTTCGACTAATATCATTGTGAGCTAGCTTCCTGGCATAAGTATGGAGGAAAGATCCTTTTTGCGTGCAATAGCCATTG
>NW_016965489.1:225-569 GCF_001483705.2 Eufriesea mexicana
CCGGAAAGTTCAGTTTTATTGACTTTTTCGTCGAATATCGTGGTGAGCTAATTTTCTTGCATAAATAAGGAGGAAAGATTCTATTGGCGTGCCTTAGCCATTGCAATGCTGTAGAATGTGGCCGGAAATTTCAATTTTATTGACATCTTCGGCTAATATCGTGGTGAGTTAACTTTCTTGCTTAAATAAGGAGGAAAGATTCTATTGTCGTGCTATAGGCATTGCAATACTATAGAAGCTGGATGGAAAATTCAAATTTATGGAAATTTTCGACTAATACAGTGGTGAACCAGCTTCCTTGCATAAGTATGCAGGAAAGATCCTTTTGGCGTGCTGTAGCCATT
>NW_016965490.1:0-1544 GCF_001483705.2 Eufriesea mexicana
GGGAATGCTACGAATTGTGTCCTGAGCTCCTCATGTTGGGTCAGTTTGCGTACAGTTGCGCTGGGTTAGGCCAAGTTTGGTTTGGGGGCCCTCACTTTTGAGCTGTATACCGCTACGCGGTGGATTTCTGCGCTCTACTGTGCTCTACTTTGTCCTGCTTGGCTCTGGGGAGGGCAGCAATAGCGGTCTCGGCACGATAGGTTGGGCAAGGCTACCTTTGGGTATATTCTGTTCGTTTGGGTTAGCTTTGGGTAGCTATTACTTTTCCGACATACACTGCAATTCTATGGTCTTCTGCGCTCCACTCTCCACTAAGGTGTTCTGCTTGGCCGTGGGGAGACCGGCAAGAGTGATCTCGGTACGTCACGTGTGGCAGATGTACGTTCGGTTAGGATGGGTTAGGATATGTTTGGCCGTTGTGGGTTCAACTTTTGTGCTGTACACTGTTCTACTGTGAATTTGTGCGCTCCGCTGATCTCTCGTAAATACTGCGTGGCACTGGGGTGGGCAGTAATGTCGGTATCGGCACATTCAGCTGAGTTGTGATATCTTTGTTCATGTTACGATTGGTTTGGTTTTGAGAGGATAGCTTTGACCTCAGAGCTATACTCTGCTTTTAGGTGGACTCCTGCGGCATACACAGATCTAATGCTTTCAACTTGTCTCTGGGAATTCCAGCAATAGTGTTCTCGGCACGTTATGTAGTGTCAAGTTGCGCAAGGTGAGGCTGGATTTGGATATGCTTGGTTAGGGTAGCTTTAATTTTTGTGCTGTGCACTGCTATTCGGTGGATTCCTGCACTCCACTCTGCGCTAGTAAGTCCTCCTTGTCTCTGGGGAGCGCAGAAATAGCGGTCTCGGCACGGTGTGTTGAGCAATGCTACGTTTTGGTATATTCTGTTTGCTTGAGATAGGTTAGCGTAGCATTTGCTTCTCTGATATGCGCTGCGATTCCATGGATTTCTGCGTCCTACACTCCACTAATGTGCCTTGCTTAGCCCTGAGGAGGCCGCCGTAGTGATACCGCGGCACGAAGGTTTGAGTTAGGTTACGCCCCATTATGTTACGATTGGTTATGTTAGGAGGTTGTTTTGACATTAGCTCTATAGTCAGCTATTAGGTAGATTTCTGCGCCCTACAGTTCTCCAATATTTTCCGGTTGTCTCTAGGAAGACCAGCAATAGCGGTCTCAGCACGTTATGTTAAGTCAGGTTACGTTCGGTTAGGTCGGATCAGGATGTGTTTGGTCAGGATAGCTTTACCTTTTGCTCTGTACACTGCAATCAGGTGGACTTCTGCGCTCTACTGTGATCTAGAATTCCTGCTTGGCTCCGGGAAGGCCAGCAGTATTGGTCTCGCCTCGCTAGTCTGAGATATATTAAGCTTCATTATGTTATCCTTGGTTAGGCATGGTTAGGACAGATTTGACTTTTGATCTGTACACCGCTACTCGGTGGATTCCTACGCTCTACTGTACTGTAAAATGCTCTGCTTGGCGCTGGGGAGAACAGTAATAGTGCTCCCGGCATGTTAGGTTCGGATAGG
>NW_016965491.1:0-850 GCF_001483705.2 Eufriesea mexicana
ACTTTTGTGCTTTGCACTGCCATTCCGTGAACTTCTGCGCCCAGCAGTGATATAATCTGTTCTCCTTGGCCTTTGGGAGGCCAGCGATAGTGGTCTCGTCTTGCTAAGTTTAGTTATTCTACCAGATGTTGGGTTATGTAACGTCTAGTTAGGTTAGAGTGTCTTTGAATTTGGTGCAATACGTTGCCATTTGGTGGCTTTCTGCGCTCTACTGTGCTTTAATTTTTTCTGCTTGGCTCTGGGAATGCCAGCAATAGTGGCCACGGCACGATAGGTTGAGCTACGTTACGTTTTGCTTGGCTAGGCTGGGTTTGGATTGGTTAGTGTAGCTGTGACTTTTGTGCTATACGCTGCCACTCGGTCTATATCTGCCTTCTGCGTTGCTCCTCTAGCATCCGATTGCCACTGGGGAAGGGGAGGCCAGAAAGAGTGATCGAGGCACGATTGGTTATGTTACGTTTGGATAGGTAATGTTAGGATATGCTTTTTTAGGGTGGCTTTCACTTTTGTGCTCTACACTGATATACGGTGTCCCTCTGCACTCTGCTGTGCTCTAGTGTGTTCTGCTTAACTATGTGTAGGGCAGCGGTATTAGCCCCGGCACGGTTGTACGTGATAGGTTTCGTCTGGTTATGCTACGCTTGGTTAGGTTAGGACACGATAGCTTAGGTTTTTGTGCTATACACTGCAATTCGGTCGACATCTGCGCTCTACATTACTCTACTATGCTCTGCGTGAATCTGAGTAGTCCAGCAATAGTATTCTCGGCAAATTAGGTTTAGTTAGACTACGTTCGGTTAGGTTAGATTAGGACAGGTTAGGTTAGGATATATTTGACATTTGTGGTACA
>NW_016965492.1:0-240 GCF_001483705.2 Eufriesea mexicana
TGGCAAGTAGAAGGCTGTACTTGCCATTGGATTGAAGGCGTTATGCGATCTATTCACCAAGCTTTGGCAGCTTATAGGTTTTGAATATACTCATTTTTCGGCGAGTAAATGGATGTACTTGCCATTTGATTGAAGGCGTTAGGCGATCTAATCACCAAGCTTTGGCAGCTTATAGGTTTTGAATAGACTTATTCTCTGGCAAGTAGATGGCTGTGCTTGCCATTGGATTGAAGGCGTTAG
>NW_016965492.1:269-869 GCF_001483705.2 Eufriesea mexicana
AACAGGTTATAGATTTTGAATAGAAATATTCTCTGGCAAGTAGATGGCTGTACTTGCCATTGTATGAAGGCGTTAGGCGACCTATTCACCAAGCTAAACAGATTATATACTTTGAATTGGCCTATTCTATGGCAAGTAGAAGGCTGTACTTGCCATTGGTTTGAAGGCGTTAGGCGATCTAATCATCAAGCTATGGCAGCTTATGGGTTTTGCATATACTCATTTTCCGGCGAGTAAATGGATGTACTTGCCATTGGATTGAAGGCGTTAGGCGATCTAATCACCACGCTATAACAAATTATAGATTTTGAATACACGTATTCTCTTGCAAGTAGATGGCTGTATTGCCATTGGATTGAAGGCGTTAGGCGATTTTTTCACAATGCTATAACACGTTATAGACTTTGAATAGACCTATTCTCTGCCAAGCAGATGGCTGTACTTGCCATTGGATTGAAGGCGTTAGGCGATCTATTCACCAAGCAATAACACGTTATAGACTTTGAATAGGCATACTCTCTGGCAAGTAGATGGCTTTACTTGCCATTGGATTGAAGGCGTTAGGCGGCCTATTCTACAAGCTATAACAGATTATAGACT
>NW_016965493.1:0-232 GCF_001483705.2 Eufriesea mexicana
TCTGACTGAGAAGTTCAATTCTATTGACATTTTCGACTAATGTCGTGGTGAGCAAGCTTTTCTGCACAAACAATGGGGGAAGAGTCCATTGCTTTGCTGTAGACATTGCATTGCATTAGATGCTGTCCGGAAAACTCAATCTAATGAACATTTTCGTCCAATATTGCGATGAGCAAACCTTCCTGGGTAAATAAGGTGGAATGATTCTATCGGTTTGCAACAGTCATTGCAT
>NW_016965494.1:0-604 GCF_001483705.2 Eufriesea mexicana
GTGTTAGGTTTGTGTGTCTTTGACTTTTCTGATATACACTGCGATTATGTGGGCTTCTGCGACATACTCGCCACATGCGTGCTGTGCATGGCTCTGGGGAGGCCAGCTGTAGTGGTCGCGGCACGTTCGGTTGAGCCATGTTACGCTCGGTTATATTAAGGTTGGTTAGATTAGGAGAGGGTAACTCTGACTTTAGGGATATAGTCTGCTATTACGTGGATTTCTGCACTATACAGTGCTCTACCGTCTTCAGATTGTCTCTGGGTAGGCCACCAATATCGGCTTCGGTGTGTTATGTTCGGCCAGGTTACCTACGGTTATGTTGGGATAGGCAAAGTTTTGTTAGGATTGCTTTTACTTTTTTTGCTGTACACAGCTTTTCGGTGGATTTCTGTGCTCCACTGTGCTCCAGTAAGTCCTGCTTTGCTCTGGGTGTGGAGGGGGGCAGCAATAGCGTTTTCGGCACGATATGTTGAGTTAGGCTGTGTTTGGGTATGTTACAAGTGGTTGGGCTGGAAGAGGATACTTTTGACATTAGAGCTATGGTCTGCTATGAGGTGAATATGCGCGCCCAAGTGTGCTCTAATATTCTCAGCTTGGATCT
>NW_016965495.1:0-491 GCF_001483705.2 Eufriesea mexicana
CAGAGCATTGCAATGGCTATAGCACGCCAATAGTATCGTTCCTCCTTATTTATGCAAGAAAGTCAGCTCACCATGATATAAGTCAAAAATGTCAATAAAATTGTATTTTCCAGCCAGATACTATAGTTTCGCTATGACTATAGCACGCCAATAGAATCTTTCCTCCGTATTTAAGCAAGAAAGCTAGCTCACCAAGATATTAGTCGAAAATGCCTATAAATTCCGAATTTTCCAACCACATTCAATATCACTGCAATAGCTATAGCACGCCTATAGAATCCTTCCTCCTTATTTATGCAAGAAAGTTAGCTCACCACCATATTATTCGAAAATGTCAATAAAATTTTATTTTACAGTCAGATACCATAGAAATGCAACGGCTATATCACGCCAATAGAATCTACCCTCCGTATTTTAGCAAAAAATAGAGCTCACTCCGATATTAGTCGTAACTGTCAACAAAATTGTATTTTCCAGCCAGATTCTGCAGC
>NW_016965496.1:0-522 GCF_001483705.2 Eufriesea mexicana
GTACTATAGTCATTGCAATCCTATAGAATCTGGCTGGAAAACGCAATTTCATTGACATTTTCACCTAATATCGTGGAGAGCTGTCTTTCTTGCATAAATACTGAGGAAAGATACTATTGGCGAGCTATAGCTGCGGCAATTCCATATAATCTGCCTGGAAAATTCGATTTTATTCACATTTTCGACTAATATAATGGTGAGCAAACCCACTTGCATAAATAGGGATGAAATATTCAATTGGCGTGCTATAGCCATGGCAATGCTGTAAAATCTGGCTGGAAAAATCAATTTTACTGATATTATCGAAATCGAATACTATACTGGCGACCTATCTTTCTAGTATATATAGGGTGGAAAGATTCTACTGGCGTACTATAGGCATTGCAATCCTAATGCATCTGGCTGGAAAATTCAATTTTATATCGTATTCGACTTATATCGTGGTGACCAAACTTTCTGGCATAAATTAGGACGATAGATACTATTGGCCTGATATAGCCATAGAAATGCTATAGAATCTGG
>NW_016965497.1:0-681 GCF_001483705.2 Eufriesea mexicana
ACCTAACCTAACACAAAATAACGTAGTATAACCCAACATGACGTGCCGCGGCCATTGCTCCTGACCTCTCCAGAGATATGCCTTTTGTATTAGAGCACAGGAGATCGCAAAGATCCGCCGAAAAGCATTTTGAAGCACGAAAGTCGGAGCAGCATATCCTAACACAGCCAAACCAAACAGACGTACGTAACGTAGCCTAGCTCAACCTAACAAGAAGAGACCACTATTGCTGGCCTCCACGGAGTTGAGCTGAGCAGAGTAGGGCACTGTAGAGAGCAGGAATCTACCGAATAGCAGTTTAAAGCACAAAAGTCAAAGAAATCCTAACCGAGCCTTCCTCACCTAACCCAACGAAACGCAACCCTACTTAGCCTAATCGTGCCGAGATCAACATCGTTTGCCTCCCAGAGCCAAGCAGAGCATAATAGACCACATTAGAGCGCTGAAAGCCACCGAATAGCAGTGAATAGCACAAGATTCGAAACAGACTATCCTAACCTACCCAAACATGACATACCCAAACGAAGCCCAGCTAACCCTGTCATAGCTAGACCACCATTGCTGAACTCCAATAGGCAAAGCAGAATATACTAGGTCGCAGTAGAGCGCAGAAATCTTCCGCACTGCATTGAACAGTATAGGAGCCGTCGATATCTTAATCTAACCTAACCAAACGCAGCA
>NW_016965498.1:0-731 GCF_001483705.2 Eufriesea mexicana
AGAGGCTACTTTGACTTTTGCGCTTTGCACTGCTATTCGGTGTATTTCTGTGATCTACTGTGCGCTTCTACATTCAGCTTGGATATGGGAAGGCCAGGAACAGTGTTCTGTCCACGTTATCACCAGTTATGCTGCGTTTAGCTAGGTTAGGTTAGGGAAGGTTATTCAAGGTTATCTGCGGCTTTTGTACTATTCACAGCAATGCGACTGATTTCTGCGCTATACGCTGTCCCGGTGATTCCTTCTTGTCTCCGTGGAGGCGAGCAATGGTGGTCTCGTCAAGTTAGGTTTAGTTATGTTGCGTTTGGACCGGTCACATTTAGCAATGTTAGTATATGCTACTTTGACTTTTGTCCCTTACAATGCTAATCGGTGGATTTCTGTGGTCTAGTGAGCACTACGTCATTCTGCTTTTCTCCAGTGCGTCCAGGAGCAGTGGTCGCGGCACGTCATGTTGGGTTATACTGCATTTGGTTGGGTTAGGTTAGGTCAGGTTAAAACGGGATATCTGCAGCTCCCGTGCTATTCCCTGCAATGTGGTGGATTTCTGCGCTATACTGCGCTGTTAGTTATCCTGCATGGCCTTGGGTAGGCCAGCAGTAGTGGTCTCGGCAAGTTAGTTCGAGTTATGCTACGTTTGCATATGTTACGTTTCGTTTGGTTAGGATAGGCTACTTCGTCTTTTGTGATATACACGGCTATTCGGTGGTATTCTGCGCCCTAATGTGCTC
>NW_016965499.1:0-609 GCF_001483705.2 Eufriesea mexicana
ACGAATGGCAGTGTATACCACGTAGGCCAAAGCAATCCTAACCTAACCAAAACAAGCATAACCAAACCAAACGTATCATAGTTCATACGAACCAGCCGGGAACACTATTGCTGGCATCTCCAGAGCCAAGCACAGCGATAACTTATCCTTACCCGACCTAACCTAAAACATCCTAACGTACAGCAGGCCAGTCGAAGGCGCCGAGGACACTGTTGCTGTATTTAAGGGAGCCAAGCTGTACATATCAGACCACAATGGGACGCAGAAATCCACCGAATATCAGTGTAAAGCACAAAAGTCATAAATATGCTAACCAAACCTAACCTAACCTAACTAAACGTTACCCAACCTGTCCTAACCTAAACCACCCAAACGTAGCCTTACTCAGCATAAGGAGCCAAGACCACTATTCCTGGCTTCCCCAGAGACAATCTGAGTATACCAGAGCTGAGCAGAACGCAGAAATGCGACGCATTGCTGTGCAAAGCACAATTGCTGTGCAAAGCACAAAAATAATAGATATGCTTACCTGACCTACCCAACCTGACCTAACCAAACGTAGCCTAACTCAACATAACGCGCCGAGGCAACTATTGCGGTCCTTCCCAG
>NW_016965500.1:0-775 GCF_001483705.2 Eufriesea mexicana
TACCAGAGCCAGGCTGAAAATATTAGGGCACTGACGGGCGCAGGAATCCACTTGTTAGACGGATTATACCACTAAAGTCAAAGATATCCTCTGCAAACCTAACAAATCGTAACATAACCAAACGTGGCCTAACTGAACGTAGCAAGCCGCTGCCACTATTGCTGTTCCCTCCACAGCCCAGTAGAACACATTAGTGGAGTGCAGGACGATGGGATCCATAGAATCGCAGAGTATATCAGAAAAGTCAATGCTACCTGAGCCTAACGCAAACCTACAGGGCAATATACATAGCATAACTCAACCTTAATTTCCGAGACCGATATTGCTGCCCTCCGAAGAGCCGCGCATCACATACTAAAGCACAGGGGGAGGGGGGGGGGCAGAAATGCACCGAACAGCAGTGTGCAGGACAAAAGTTACAGCTATTCTATTCAAGCATTGCATAAACCAAACTAACCGAGCGTAACCTGACACAACATAACGTGCCGAGAACACTATTGCTGGCCTTCCCAGAGCCAAGCGGAAAAAATTATAGCAATGCAGGTCGCAGGAATCCACCGAATAGCGGACTATGGCACTAAACGCATAGCTATTCCATCGTAGCCTAACAAGTCGTTACATAACCTAGCGTAACCTAACTCAACCTATCATGCAGCGACCACTACTGCCGGCCTACCCAGATCCAGGCGTAGTCCACTAGTGGAAAGTAGACCGCAGAAATACGTATAATCGCAGTCTATATCAGAAGAGTGGAGCTACCCAAGCCTTTCCCAAA
>NW_016965501.1:0-401 GCF_001483705.2 Eufriesea mexicana
TACTCGATACTGGGTTTGCCAGCAATTGTGGTCGCTGCAAGCTAGGTTGAGTCTACTTACGCCCTTTTAGGCTACGGTGGGCTAGGTTAGGAAAGTGTAGTCTTGACTTTTGAGCTATTCACTGTTATTCTGTGGATTCCTTCGTCCCACGTTGCACCGCTATTCTCTACTCGACTCTGGGGTGTCCAGTAATAGTGGCACAGGCACGTTAGATTGATATACGCTGCGCTTGGTCATATTAAGTTTGGTTAGGTTAGGAGATCATAGCATTGGCTTTTGTGGTATATACTGCTCTTCGGTGGGCTTTTGTACTATACTGTGCTCCAATATTTTCTGCTTGTATCCGCTGAGGCCAGCAATTGTGGTCGCGGCGCGCTTAGTTGTGTTAGTTTGCGTTTGGT
>NW_016965502.1:0-212 GCF_001483705.2 Eufriesea mexicana
TTCCGTTCTCGGCTCGTCAGTTTGTTATAGGATACGTTTGGGTACGTTACGTTTGGCTACGGATGGATAGGGTAGATTTATCCATTGTGCTCTGCACTGCTATTCGGTGGACTTTCGCGCCCTTCTCTCCTGTAATATGTTCTGCTCGGCTCTGGGGATGCCAGCAATATCTTTCGCGGCACGTTGGATTGAAATAGGTTACGTTTGGTCGT
>NW_016965502.1:1728-2182 GCF_001483705.2 Eufriesea mexicana
CTGCTATTCGTATTATTCCTGCTCTCAACGTTGCTCTACTATACTCCGCTGGAATTTCGGGCGGCCATCGTGACGCGTTACGTTGAGTTATGTTACGTTATGTTAGGTTAAGTTGGGATAAGTTTGGTTAGGACAACTTTGGCTTTTGTGCTATACACATCTATTCGGTGGATGTCTGCCCTCTAGTGTGCTGTGATATATTCTGCTTGGTTCTGTGGTGGACGGTAAGGGTGGTCTCTGCACTATGTGTGAGTTAGGTTGCGTTCCGTTTGCTTAGGTTGGGAAGCTTTGGCCAGAATTTCTTTTACTTTGTAATGTACACTGCAATTCCGTTAATTTCTATGACATGCTGTGCTCTACTACATTCTGCTTGGCTATGGGAAGGCCAGCAGCAAAGGTGACGGTACGTCATGTCAAGCTACGCTACGATTGGTTATGTTAGGTTTGGTCTGGT
>NW_016965503.1:0-721 GCF_001483705.2 Eufriesea mexicana
CGATAGGTAGAATTAGGTGTCGTTTGCCTTTGCCACCGTGGTTAGGTTTGGAGATGATACCTCTAACTATAGCGCAATAGTCTGCTGCTAGGTGGATTTCGGCCCCCAAGAGTGCACTTATATTTTCAACTTTTCTCTGGGAAGGCCAGCAATGGTGGTCTCAGCACTTCATGTTGAGTCATGTCACGACCGGTTTTGTCGGGCTAGACTAAGTTTGGTTAGGATAGCTTTAATTGTTGTGGTGTACTATGCTATTCGGTGGACATCTGCGCTCTACTGTGCCATAGTATGTCCTGCTAGGCTCTACGGCTCTGGGCAGGGCAGAAGTAGCGGTCTCGGCACGTCAGTCTGGGTTAAGCTATGTTGGGTTATCATCGGTTCGTGTGTGTTGGGTATGGACGGCTTTGACTATTCTAATATTCTCTGCGATTAAACGGGTTTCTACGTCCTGCTCTCTACTAACGAGTCCGCTTGGCTCTGCGGAGGCCAGCAGTAGTGGTCGCGGCACGTTAGGGGTTAAGCTATGTTGGGTTATCATCGGTTCGTGTGTGTTGGGTATGGGAGGCTTTGACTATTCTAATATTCACTGCGATTAAACGGGTTTCTGCGTCCTGCTCTCTACTAACGAGTCCCCTTGGCTCTGCGGAGGCCAGCAGTTGTGGTCGCGGCACGTTTCGTTTAGATAGGTTACGTTCGGTTATGTTACGATTTGTTAGCTTTG
>NW_016965504.1:0-593 GCF_001483705.2 Eufriesea mexicana
TTGGATTGAAGGCGTTAGGCGATCTATTCACCAAGCTATAACAGGTTATAGATGTTGAATACACCTCTTATCTGGCATGTAGACGACTGTATTTGCCATTGGTTGCAGACGTTGGGCGACCTATTAACCAAGCTGTAACAGATTGTAGATTTTGGATAGACCTTTTTTCTGGCAAGTAGATGGCTGTACTTGCCATTGGATTGAAGGCGTTAGGTGATCTATGCAACATGCTATAACAGGTTATAGATTTTAGCTATACCCAGGCAAGTAGATGACATTTCTTGAGATTCGATTGAAGGCGTTAGGCGTTCTATTCTTCAAGCTATAACAGAATATGGATTTAGAGTAGACTTTTTCCCTGGCAAGTTTCTGACGGTACCTGCCATTGAATTGCTGGCGATAGGCGATCTAATCACCAAGCTATGGCAGCTTATAGGTATTGAATAGTCTTATTCTCTGGCAAGTAGGTGGCTGTACTTGCCATTGTATTCAAGGCGTTAGGCCTTCTATTCACCATGGTATAACAGGTGATATATTTTGAATAGACCTATTCTCTGGCAAGAAGAAGACTGTACTTGCCATTGGATTGAAGG
>NW_016965505.1:0-923 GCF_001483705.2 Eufriesea mexicana
GCTTATGTTACGTTTGGTTCGGTTAGGAGAGGATAGCTTTGTCTTATGCGCTGTACAATGCTGCTCGGTGGATTTCTTCCCTCCATTGTGTCCTAATATCCCCTGCTTTGCTCTGGCGTACAGGAAATAGTGGCCGCGGCACGTTATCTTGTGTTTGGTTACGTTTGGTTAGGTCAGGTTTGTTTAGGATAGGTTGCGATATCTTTGACTTTCGTAACATTGATTACCATTCTGTGGGCCACTGCGTTCTAATCTCCTCTAATATGCCCTGCTTGGCGATGTGGAGGCAGGCAATCGTGGGATAGGCACATTAGGTTGGAAATGGTTACGTTCAGTTGGGTTGGGTTAGGTAAGGTTAGCATAGGATATCTCCTACTTTTCTGCTCTACCCTTAAATGCGGCGGATTTCTGCGGTCCACTGTGCTCTAGTATATTCTGCATGACTCCAGGAAGGTCAGAAAGCGGTGTAGGCACGTTAGTTTGACTTAGGATGCGTTTGGTTATTTAAGGTTTGGTCGGACTGTTCCTGCCTTCTACATTGCTCTGCTATAATCTGCTTAGTTCTCGCGCGGCCGGCAATGGCCTTCGCGGCATGTCAAGTTGGGTTACGGTACGTCAGCTTATGCTACGTTAGGTTGGGTTAGGATAGGATAGCTTCGGCTTTTGTGCTATACACGGGCATTCGGTGTATTTCCGCGATCTACTGTGCTCCAGTATGCTCTGCTTAGCGCAGGGGGAGCCAGCGATAGTGGTCTCGGCCCGTTGGGTTGTGTTAGATTACGTTCGGTTGCGTTACGTTGGTGTGGGTTATATTTGGATAGATTTGACTTTCGTGTTACACACTGCCATTCGGTGGATTGCTACGCTCTACTCTGCTCTGGTATGTCCTTCATGTCTTTGCGGCAGCCAGTAATAGCGCTCTC
>NW_016965506.1:0-863 GCF_001483705.2 Eufriesea mexicana
GCTACACACTGCTATTCTGTCGATTTCAGCGACCTACATTGCTCTGCTATACTCTGATTGGCTTCCGTGAGGCGAGCAATAGTCGTCGTGGCTCCGCAGTTTGTGTTACGTTACGTTTGGTTATGATACGTTTGGTCAGGTTCGGAGAGTGCAGGTTTGACTTTTGTGCCATACACAGCTATTCGGCTAGTTCCTGCGCTCTACTGTTCTCTAATATGATCTGATTGGCACTGAGGATGCCGGAAAGAGCGGTCTCGTCACGTTAGTTTGAGCCAGGCCACGTTTGGTTACGTTACCTTAGTTTGGGTTAGGTTTGAGTAGCTTTGACTTTTCCGGTTTAAACTGCGACTCGATGGATTTCTGCATTCTACACTGCTCTAGTATGTTCTGCTTGGCACTGTGGAGCCCAGCAATAGTGGTCTCGGTACGTTAGATGGAGCTACGCTACGTTCGGATACGTCACGCTGGTCTGGGTAAGGTTTGGATAGCTTCGACTTTAATGGTATACACTTTAATGCGGCGGATTACTGACCTCTACTGTGCACTAGTATATTTTGAATGGATCTGTGTAGGATAGTAATAGTGGTCTTGGCACATTAGGCTGAGTTAAGCTATTTTCGGTTATGTTACGTGTGGTTATGTTAGGATAGGGTAACTTCGACTTTTGTTATATGCACTGTTACTCGGTAGAATTCTGCGCTCCACTGTGCTCTACTTTACTCTGCTCCAATCGGGGGAGATCAGCAATAGTGTTCGCGGCGCGTCCATTTGTGTTATGTTACGAAAGGGTATATTGCGGTTTTCTACGTTAGGAAAGAATGGCTTTCACTTTTGTGCTATGCCCTGACATTCGGAGGACACCT
>NW_016965507.1:0-493 GCF_001483705.2 Eufriesea mexicana
AGGTTTTAATGGCGTGCTATAACTAATGCAGAGCTATAGAATCCGTATTGAAAATTCAATTTTTTAGACATTTTCGACTAATAAAGTGGTGAACTAACTTTCTTGCATAAATAAGGGGGAAAGATTCTATTGGCGTGCTATAGCCATTGCAATGCTATAGAATCTGCCAGGAGAATTCAATTTTATTGTTATTTTGTACTAATATCGTGGTCAGCTAACTCCCTTGTTTACGTAAGGAGGAAGGATTCTATTGGTGTACTGTAGCCATTGCAATGCTGAAGAATCTGGCTGGAAAATTCAACTTTATTTAGATTATCGCCTAATATCGTGGTGAGCTAATTTTCTTGCAGAAATAAGGAGGGAAGATTCTATTGGCGTGCTGTAGCCATTGCAAGTAGCCATTGCAGAGCTATAGAATCCGGCTGGAAAGTTCACTTTTATAGACATTATCGACTAATATCGTGGTGAGCTATCTTTCTTGCATAAGTAAGGA
>NW_016965508.1:0-685 GCF_001483705.2 Eufriesea mexicana
TGCTATAGAATATGGTTGGAAAATTCAATTTTATTGATATTATGGACTTCTATCGTGGCGACCAATCTTCCTTGCATAAATAAAGACGATAGATACTACTGGCGTGATATAGCCATTGAAATGCAGTAGAATCTGGCTGGAAAATTCAATATTATTGACGTTTTCGACTAATATCGTGGTGGGCTAATTTTCGTGCATAAATAAGGAGGAAAGATATTAGTGGCGGGCTAAAGCCGTTGCAATGCTGTAGAAACTGGCTGGAATATTCAATATTATTGAAAGATACGACTAATATCGTGGTGCGCTAGCTTTCGTGCATAAATAAGGAGGAAAGACTCTCCTGGCGTGCTATTGCCAATGCAATGCTATAGAATCTGTCTGGAATATTTAATTTTATTGACATTTTCGACTAATATCGTGGTGAGATAACTTTCTTGCATAAGTAAGGAGGAAAGCTTGTATTGGCGCGCTATAGCCACTGCAATTCCAGAGGATCTGCCTGGAAAATTGGATTCTATTGACATTTGCGACCAATATCGCTGTCAGCAAACCCACTTGCATAGATGGGAATGAAATATTCTATTGGCGTGCTATAGAGTTGGCAATCGTATAGAATATGCCTGGAAAATTCAATATTATTGACGTTTTCGACTAATATCGTGGTGGGCTAACCTTCGTGCATAAA
>NW_016965509.1:0-266 GCF_001483705.2 Eufriesea mexicana
GTCAGAAGAGACAAAGCCATCTTAACCAAACCAATCCTTTTTTTTTCTTTTTCGTTCACGTGGGGGAAATCTTCCAGAGATGCGCGGCCCCCTTAGGGGAGGGGGCGAGGTAATGTGGGATTTTTACCCACTAAAACCCTCACGATGGCCAGCCCTTCGCATTTCGGTGCGCCCTGGACTTCGCGGCGACGCAATTGCCAGGACGCCCCCGCGACGCAACCGCAGTTCCCTCCCGGCGCGACGGGTAATCGCACCCGAAACGATCA
>NW_016965510.1:0-594 GCF_001483705.2 Eufriesea mexicana
TAAGATTGAATTTTCTAGTCAGATGCTACAGCATTGCAATGGCCATAGCACGCCAATAGAATCCTTCCTACATATTTATTCGAGAAAGTCTGATCCCCACGATATTATTCGAAAATGTCAATAAAACTGAATTTTCCAGCCATATTCTATAGCATTGCAATGGCTATTGCGCGCCAATGGGACATTACCTCCTTGTTTATGTCAGAAAGATAGCTCTCCACGATATTAGCCGAAAATGTCGATATAATTGAATATCCGAGCCAGATTCTACAGCATTGCGATGGCTACAGCACGTCAATACGGTCCCCCCTCCTTATTTATGCAAGGAAGCAAGCTCACCACGATATTAGCCGTAAACGTCAATACAAATCAATTTTCCACACAGATTCTATAGCACTGCAATGGCTATAGCACGCTAATAGGATCTTACCTCCTTGCTTATCGATGAAAGTTAGCTCTCAAATGTCAAAAATGTCATTAATATTGTACTTTCCATACAGATTCTATAGCATTGCAGTGGCTATACCACGGATATAGATTCTTTCCTCGCTATTTATGCAAGAAAGTTAGCTCGCCACGATATTAGACGAAAAT
>NW_016965511.1:0-890 GCF_001483705.2 Eufriesea mexicana
TTCCCTAAGTAAGGATTAAAGATCCTTCTTGAGTGCTATAACCAGTGCAATGCATTAGAATCTGGCTGGAAAGTTCAATTTTACTGACATTTTTGACTAATATCGTGAAGAGCTTACTTTCTCGCATAAAAAAGGTGGAATGAATCTATTGGTGTGCTATAGCCATTGCAATGCTCTGAAATCTGGGTGGAAAATTCAATTCTACTGACATTTTCGACAAATATCGTGGTGAGCAACCTTTCTTGCATAAATAAAGACGAAATATTCTATTGGCATGCTATAGCCCTTGCAATGCTATTGAATCTGGCTGGAAAGTTCAATTTTATTGGCATTTTCGACTAATGTCGTGGTGAGTTAACTTTCTTGCATAAATAAGGAGGAAAGATACTGTTGGCATGATATAGGCATTGCAGTGCTATAGAATATTGCTGGAAAGTTCAATTTTATTGACATTTTCGACTGGTATCGTACTTAGCTAACTTTCTTGCATAAATAAGGAGGAAAGATCCTTTTGGCGTGCTATAGCCATTGCAGTGATGAACAATGTGCCTGACAGATTCAATTTTATTGACATTTTTGACTAATATCGTGGAGAGGTAAGTTTCTTGCATAAATAAGGTGGAAAGAATCTATTGGCGTGCTATTGCCATTGCAATTCTCTGAAATCTGGGTGGAAAATTCAATTTTACTGACATTTTCGACTAATGTCGTGGTGAAATAATGTCGTGGTGCGCTAACCTTCTCGCATAAATAATTAGGGAAGATTCTATTGGCGTGCTATAGGCCCTGCAATGCTACAGAATCTGGCTGGAAAGTTCAATATTATTGACATTTTCGACTATTATCGTGGTGAGATATCTTCCTTACACAAGTTAGGAGGAAAGATCCTT
>NW_016965511.1:1097-2963 GCF_001483705.2 Eufriesea mexicana
ACTAATGTCGTGGTGAGCTTACTTTCTTGTATAAACACGGAGGAAAGATTCTATTGGCGAGACATAGCCGCTGCAATGATACAGAATCTGGATGGAAAATACAATTTTATAGACATGTTCGGCTGATATCGTGGTGAGCTAACTTTCTCGCATAAATAAGGTGGAATGAATCTATTGGTGTGCTATAGCAATTTCAATGCTCTGAAATATGGGTGGAAAATTCAATTTTACTGACAGTTTCGACTAATATCGTTGTGAGCTATCTTTTTTGCATAATGAATTAGGAAAAATTATATTGGCAAGCTATAACCGTTGCAATGCTATAGTGTCTGCCTGGAAATTTCAATTTTATTGACAGTTTCGACTAATATCGTTGTGAGCTATCTTTTTTGCATAATGAATTAGGAAAAATTATATTGGCAAGCTATAACCGTTGCAATGCTATAGTGTCTGCCTGGAAATTTCAATTTTATTGACAGTTTCGACTAATATCGTTGTGAGCTATCTTTTTTGCATAATGAATTAGGAAAAATTATATTGGCAAGCTATAACCGTTGCAATGCTATAGTGTCTGCCTGGAAATTTCAATTTTATTGACAGTTTCGACTAATATCGTTGTGAGCTATCTTTTTTGCATAATGAATTAGGAAAAATTATATTGGCAAGCTATAACCGTTGCAATGCTATAGTGTCTGCCTGGAAATTTCAATTTTATTGACAGTTTCGACTAATATCGTTGTGAGCTATCTTTTTTGCATAATGAATTAGGAAAAATTATATTGGCAAGCTATAACCGTTGCAATGCTATAGTGTCTGCCTGGAAATTTCAATTTTATTGACAGTTTCGACTAATATCGTTGTGAGCTATCTTTTTTGCATAATGAATTAGGAAAAATTATATTGGCAAGCTATAACCGTTGCAATGCTATAGTGTCTGCCTGGAAATTTCAATTTTATTGACAGTTTCGACTAATATCGTTGTGAGCTATCTTTTTTGCATAATGAATTAGGAAAAATTATATTGGCAAGCTATAACCGTTGCAATGCTATAGTGTCTGCCTGGAAATTTCAATTTTATTGACAGTTTCGACTAATATCGTTGTGAGCTATCTTTTTTGCATAATGAATTAGGAAAAATTATATTGGCAAGCTATAACCGTTGCAATGCTATAGTGTCTGCCTGGAAATTTCAATTTTATTGACAGTTTCGACTAATATCGTTGTGAGCTATCTTTTTTGCATAATGAATTAGGAAAAATTATATTGGCAAGCTATAACCGTTGCAATGCTATAGTGTCTGCCTGGAAATTTCAATTTTATTGACAGTTTCGACTAATATCGTTGTGAGCTATCTTTTTTGCATAATGAATTAGGAAAAATTATATTGGCAAGCTATAACCGTTGCAATGCTATAGTGTCTGCCTGGAAATTTCAATTTTATTGACAGTTTCGACTAATATCGTTGTGAGCTATCTTTTTTGCATAATGAATTAGGAAAAATTATATTGGCAAGCTATAACCGTTGCAATGCTATAGTGTCTGCCTGGAAATTTCAATTTTATTGACAGTTTCGACTAATATCGTTGTGAGCTATCTTTTTTGCATAATGAATTAGGAAAAATTATATTGGCAAGCTATAACCGTTGCAATGCTATAGTGTCTGCCTGGAAATTTCAATTTTATTGACAGTTTCGACTAATATCGTTGTGAGCTATCTTTTTTGCATAAAGAATTAGGAAAAATTATATTGGCAAGCTATAACCGTTGCAATGCTATAGTGTCTGCCTGGAAAGTTCACTTTTCTTGACATCTTCGACTAATATTGTGGTGATCTGCCTTTCTTGCTTAAATATGGAGGGAAGAGTC
>NW_016965512.1:0-1279 GCF_001483705.2 Eufriesea mexicana
CTAATATCGTGGTCAGCAAGCTCACTGCATAAACAAGGAGAAAAGATACTATTGGTTTGCTATAGCCATTCAATTGCAATAGTATCTGACAGTTAAGTTCAATTTTATTGACATTTTCGGCTCCTATCGCAGTGAGCACACTTTTCTGTGCAAATAAGGAGAGAGGATACCATTGGTTTGCCATAGGCATCGCATTGCAATATAATCTGACACTAATGTTCAATTTTATTGATATTTTCGATTAGTATCGTGGTGAGCAGACTTTTCTGCATAAATAAGGGGGAAAGATCCTATTGGTTCGCTATCGCCATTGCATTGCAATAGAGTATGATCGAAAAGTCAAGTTTATTGACATTTACGTGTAATATTGTGGTGAGCAAAACTTTCTGCGTAAATAAGGAGGAAAGATTCTATTGGCTTGGTTAGATATTGCTTTGCAACAGGATATGAATGAAAAGCTCAATTATATTGACAATTACGACTAATATCGTGGTGAGCAAACTTCTCTGTATAAATGCGAAGGAAAAATTCTACAGGTTTGATATAGCCATTGCAATGCAATAGAATCTGACCGAAAAGTACAATTTCATTAACAATTTCGACAAATATCTTGTTGACCAAACCTTTCTGCGCAAAAAAGGAGGAATGATTCCACTGGTATGCTCTAGCGAATGCATTACAATAAAATCTGACAGAAAAGTTCAATTCTATTGACATTTTCGGCTAATATCGTGGCGAGCAGACTTTTCTGCGTAAATAGGAAGGAAAGATTCTATTGGTATGCTATAACGATTGCATTGCAATAGAATCCCACTAAAAAGTTCAATTCTATTGACATTTTCGACTAATATCGTGGTGATCATTCTTTTCTGCATAAATAAGGAGGAAGGATCCTATTGGTTTGCTATAGCCACTGCATTGCAACCGAATCTTCCAGAAAAGCTCTATTTTAATGAAATCTCCTTGTAATAACGTTGTGAGCAAGGTTTTCTGCATATACAAGCCGTCTCAATATATTGCTTTGTTATAGCCATCGCAATGCAATAGAGTCTGACTGAAAAGTTCAATTTCATTGATATTGACATTTTCGGCAAATATCGTGGTGAGCAAGATATTCTGCGTAAATAAGGCGGAAGGATCCCATTTTGTTTTGTTATAGCCGTGGCAATGCAATAGAATCTGTATGAAAAGTTCAATTTTATTGACGTTTTCGACTAATATCGTGGTCAGCAAACTCACTGCATAAATAAGGAGAAAAGATTCTATTGGTTTGCTCTTG
>NW_016965512.1:2016-2276 GCF_001483705.2 Eufriesea mexicana
CAATCTGGCTGAAAAGTTCAATTTTATTGACATTTTCGTCTGATATTGCGGTGAGCAGGCCCATCCATGTAAATGAGGGGGAAAGATTCTATTGGCATGGGTAGCTATTGCTTTGCAACAGAATATGTGTGAAAGGTGCAATTTTATTGACATTTTCGGCTAATATCGTGGTCAGCAAACTTAATGCATAAATAAGTAGGAAGGACCATATTGGTTTGCTGTAGCCACTGCATTGCAACAGAATCTGTCGGAAAAGTGCA
>NW_016965513.1:0-530 GCF_001483705.2 Eufriesea mexicana
AATTTTATTGACATTTTCGACTAATATCGTGGTGAGCTATCTTTCTTCCATATACATGGAGGAAAGAGTCTATTGGCGAGCTATAGCCATTGCAATGGCCTTGAATCTGGCTGGAAAGTTCTATTCTATTGGCATTTTCTACTAATTTCGTGGTGAGCTACCTCTCTTCCATAAATAAGGAGTTTAGATTCTGTTGGCGTGCTATAGACATTGCAATGATGTAGAATGTGGTTCTAAAATTCGATTTTACAGACATTTTCGGCTAATATCGTGGTGAGTTAACTTTCTCGCATATATAAGGAGGATAGATGCTAATGGCGTGCTGTAGGCATTGTAATGCAATAGAACCTTCCTGGAAAATTCAATTTTATTGTCATTTTCTACTAGCATCGTTGTGAGCTAGCTTCCTTCCCTAAGTAAGGAGGAAAGATCCTTCAGAAATATCCTTCTGTAGTGCTATAGCCATAGCAATGCAGTAGAATCTGGATGTAAAATTCAGTTTTATTAACCGTATCGACTAATATCGTGGT
>NW_016965514.1:0-696 GCF_001483705.2 Eufriesea mexicana
CTTTCTGTAAAATGTTATTAGGTGCAATACAACTCTCTTCTGTGATCTGCTATACTATGCCCGAACCTTCGGACCCCAGCAATAGATGTCGCGGCACGTAATTCTGAGTTACATTACGTTCGGTTAGGCTACGTTTGGTTAGGTTAGGATATGATACCATAACTTTTGAGCTATACAGTGCTAATCGGGGTATTTCTGCGCTCTTCTGTGCAACAGTATGCTCTGCTTTGCTCTGGGGATGTCAACAACAGAGGTATAGGCACGTCGGTTCGAATTAGGTTACGTTCGGTTTTACAATGTTCGATTATGTTAGGCCAGGATTGCTATGGCTCTTGTGCTGTACACTGCCATTCGGCGGATCTCTGTGCTCTAGTCTTATCTAATATTCCTTGCTTTGATTTGAGAATTCCAGAATAGTGGCCTCGGCGCATTATGCTCAGTTGGTTTCGGTTTGGTCAGGTTACGTTTGTTTGGGATAGGTTAGGTTGTATTTGACCTTCGCGCTATACACAGCCGCCCTATGGGCTTGTGTGCTCTACTGTGCTCTAACATATTCTGCTTGCATATGGGGAGGCCAGTAAGAGGTCACGGCACGTTAGATATAGTCACTCTAAGTTCGGATATGTTAGGTTTGGCATGGCTAGGTTAGTGTATGTTTGACTTTTGTGCTATACATTGCTGTTTGGCTGTGTTCTG
>NW_016965515.1:0-603 GCF_001483705.2 Eufriesea mexicana
GTATGCATGTATGAATGTACGGATGTGCGGATGTATGGATTTATGGATGGACGGATGGATGTACGGATCTATGGATGTATGTATGTATGGACGTATGCATGTATATATGTATGGATGTTTGTATGTATGGATGGATGTATGAGTGGATGGATGTATGGATGGATGGATGTATGTATGGACGTATGTATGGATGTATGGATGTATGGATTTATGGGTGTGTGGATGTATGAATGTATGGATGGATGGATGTATGGATGTATAGATGAACGGATCGATGGGTGTAGGGATGGGTGCTTGTATGGACGGATGGATGTATGGTTCGATGGATGCATGGAAGGGTGGATGTATGGATAGATGGATGTATGTATGGATGGTTCTATAGAAAGATGGATGTATCGATGGATGTATGTATGGATGAATGCTTGTTTGGGTTGATGGATGTATGGATGGATTGAGGTATGGGTGGACGGATGTAGTATGAGAGACGGATGAAGTATGAATGTTTGGATGTATGGCTGTCTGCATGTATGGATGTATGCGTGGACGTATGTATGGTTTTATTAACGGATGTATCTATGGATGTATGTATGGATGAGTGTATGT
>NW_016965516.1:0-652 GCF_001483705.2 Eufriesea mexicana
GTGTGTGCCTGGAAATTCAGTCCTACCCACACCTAACACACACAAACAGAAAGTAAGCAAACATAAAATCACGAAACCTAACGAGCCGAGACCACTATTACTGGCCACCCCTGATCCAAGCAGAGAATATTAGAGCACATAATAGCGCACCAGCCGACCGAATTGCGGTCCATAGCACAAAAGCAAAGTAACCCACCATAACCTAGCCAAACGTAACACATCCAAACATAGCCTTGCTCAACCAATCATGACGAGATCAGTATTGCGGCCCACCACAGAGACAAGCAGCATGTACTTGATCACAGTAGTGCGCAGAAATCCATCGCATTGCAGTGATAAGCACAAAGGTCGGAGGTATCCGAACCTGACCTGACCTAACATAACCTAACCAAGCGTAGCGTAGCTCAGCACAACGTACCGTGACCACTGCTCCTGGTCTCCACAGAGTCGAGCTGAGTATAGTAGAGCAACGTAGGGCGCAGAAATCCAACCACCGGATAGCAGTCAATAGGACAAAAGTCAGAGAAATCCTAACCGAGCCTTACCAACCTAACCCAACGAAACGTAACGCTACTCAACCTAACGTGCCGAGACCACTGTCACTGGACACCCCAGTGCCATGCAGAGCATATTAGAGCATATTATAGCAGCG
>NW_016965517.1:0-1414 GCF_001483705.2 Eufriesea mexicana
TGCTGTTATGTGGATCTCTGGGCACAACAGTGCGCTAATATTTTCAGCTAGGCTCTGGGAAGGACAGCAATTGTGATCTATGCTCGTTACGTTGAGTCACTTTACGCTAGGTTAGGTTGGGTTGGGCTAAGTTTTATCAGGATAACTATAACTTTCGTACTGTACACTGCTGCTCGAAGGATTTTTGCGTTCTACCGCGCTCCGGTATATCCTGCCATGCTCTAGGAGGACAGTTATGTCCGTCTCGGCATGTTAGGTTAAGTTAGGCTGTGTTTGGATATGTTCAGTCGGTATGGGTTAGGTTTGGTTACTTTCGACTTTTCTGATATACACTGCGATTCTACGGATTTCTGCATTCTACTCTCTACTAGTGTGTTCTGCTTGGCTCTGGAGAGGCCACCAATAGCGGTCGCGTTGCGTTAGGTTGAGGTAGGTTACGTTTGTATATGTTACGATTGGTTAAGTCAGGAAATGGTAGCGTTGTCTTTAGCGCTATAATCTGCTATAAGCAGGAGGTCTGCGCCCTAGAGTACTCTAATATCTTCAGGTTTGCTCTGGGAAGGACAGTTACAGTTGTGTCTGCACGTTACGCTGAGTCACCATACTTTCTGTTAGGTGGGGTTAGGCCAATTTTCGTTGGGATGGCTTTAACTCTTGCGTTGTACACTGACATTCGGTGGATTTCTGCGCTCTACTGCGCTCTAGTATTACATGCTTGGCTCTGGGGGGGGGGGGGCAATGCCCGTCTCGGCACGTTAGGTTGAGTTGGACTATGTTCGGCTATGTCCTGTTGGTTTGGGTTAGGTTTGGGTCGCTTTGACTTCTCTGATATACACTGCGATTCTATGGACTTCTTCGTTCTGCTCTCCACTAATGTGTTCTGCTTGGCTCTCGGGAGGCCAGCAATAGCGGTCGGGGCAAGTTAGGTTTAGTTGTATTACGTTTGTTTAAGTTACGATTAGACATGTTAGGAGCGGGTAGGCTTCAATTTAGTGCTATAGTCTGCTCTTAGGTGTATTTTTACGCCCTACAGTGCTCTGACATTTTCAGCTGGCTCTGGGAAGGCCAGCAAGTGTGGTCTCCACGTGTTATGTTAAGCCATGTTAGAATCGGTTGGGTTGTGTTAGGCTAAGTTTGGTTAGGATGGCTACAACCTTTTTCCTGTACACTATCTTTCGGGGGATTTCTGCGGTCTACTCTGCTCTAGTATGTCCTGCTTGGCTCTGGAGAGGACAGCAATAGCGGTCTCCGCACGTTATGCTGCGTTATGCGACGTTTCTTTATGTTCTGATCCTTTGGGTCAGGTTGTGGTAGCTATGAGTTTCCCCATGTACACTGCTGTTATATGGATTTTTGCGTACTGCTCTCCAGACACGTGTTCTGCTTGGCTCTGTGGAGGTCAGCAATCGTGGTC
>NW_016965518.1:0-514 GCF_001483705.2 Eufriesea mexicana
GACCCAACATAACATAACCAAACGTAGCATAAATATACAGGACGTGTCGCGACCACTGCACCTCGTCCCCGGAGGCAAGCAGATTGTAGTAGTGCGCAGTATATCACAGAAATCCAATGCATAGCAGTGTAAAGCACAAAAATCATAGTTGCCCCTCCTAACCCAGTCAAACGTAAAATAACTCAACTTAACATGACGGGACCACTATTGCTGGCCTCCACGCAGGCAATCAGAGTGAACTACAGCACAGCAGAGCGCAGAAATCCTCCGAATAGCAGTGTATAGCAAAAATGTCGAAGATACCCAGAACTAACCTGACCCAACATAAACGAACCAAACGAAGCATAGCTCAACACATCGTGCCAAGACAACCGCTGCTGGCAGCCACAGCGCCAAGCAGAATATAATAGAGCACAGTAGACGACAGAGACAATAAAGCAGTGTATAGCAGAGAAGTCTAAACCACCCCGTCCTAACCTCACCGAACGTAACACAGCCAAACTTTGCCTAACTC
>NW_016965519.1:0-542 GCF_001483705.2 Eufriesea mexicana
TTCACCAAGCTATAACGGATTATAGATTTTGAATAGACCTATTCTCTGGCAAGTAGATCACTGTACCTGCCATTGGATTGATGTCGTTAGGCGATCTATTCACCAAGCTATAACATGTTATAGATTTTGAATAGATCTATTTTCTGGCAGGTTGATGTGTGTCCATGCCATTGGTTGCAGACGTCTGGCGACCTATTAACAAATCTAATAACAGATTATAGACTATGGTTAGACCTATTCTCTGGCAAGTAAATGTCTAAGACTTGCCATTGGTTTGAAGGCGTTAGGCGATCTATTCACCAAGCTATAACAGGTTATAGATTTTGAATAGACCAATTTTCTGGCAAGGAGATGTCTGTACTTGCCATTGTATTGAAGGCGTTAGGCGATCTATTCACCAAGATTTAACGGATTATATATTTTGAATAGACCTATCCTCTGGCAAGTAGATGACTGTACCTGCCATTGGATTGAAGGCGTTAGGCGATCTATTCACCAAGCTATAACGGATTATCGATTTTGAATAGACCTATTCTCTGGCA
>NW_016965520.1:0-461 GCF_001483705.2 Eufriesea mexicana
GGGAGTAGTAAATATCTCTAGCAATAATTGATCTATATATTGAACATTGTAGAACCGCTGTGTGATTTAAATCATAAGTGAGTTGATTAATCGAACGGCTGCAGTACTGTTGTGATAGATGTGCACATTATTGCTGTGTTGTTTGTTAATATCTGGAGCCTTAACGGATTAGTCTCTTGTCATTCTAGAATTTCCAGAGTAAGTACCTGATCACCGAACAGGTTGACTCAGCTGCTACAGTGCTCTCTTTGTGGATATTACAGGGACCGTACTCTCAATTGTAAACGTCTCTAGCAATATCGGTACCATACATTGACTACTCCTGTCGCTTGTTAAAATCTAGAGCGATAAGGTGACAGTCCAATGCCACTCAAGAAATGGAATAGAATTTATGGCAAAACTGAGCAGCTTAATCCAACGGCTATATTGCTCTATTGGCGGGTCCACCAACTGCTGTACAT
>NW_016965521.1:0-1272 GCF_001483705.2 Eufriesea mexicana
AACATAAGACAGTAGCCGTTGGATTAACCTGTTCAATGACCATATGGATTAAAGAACGTCTCCAGAATATCAAAATATAGATCGAACGAGCCTCCTTCGAGCTACTGGGTGCAGCCATCCTCACAGGGCTATAGCCGTTGTACTGTCTTGTTCAATAATGTTGGGCATTCCAAAGTAATTCTGAAATAATCAATGTATGTCACTACTGTGTCTTGAGCAGTTTCCAACAGACAAAACCGAATTCAGTACAACCACCTGCAGAGCACTGCAGCCCATGTATTAATTTGTTCAATGATGATTTCAATTATATAGCACTTCGGGAATGACAAATGAAGACAAAACCGAATTCAGTACAACCACCTGCAGAGCACTGCAGCCCATGTATTAATTTGTTCAATGATGATTTCAATTATATAGCACTTCGGGAATGACAAATGACTGATCCTCTTCCATCGTGGTATTAACAGCCGACAACACAGTACTGGGTACTGCCGTCATCACAGTACTGTAGCCGTTGCACTGCTTTCTTCACTGACGTTGTGCGTTCCAAAGCAATTCTAGAATAATGAATGCATGTCGCGTTTGTTACTTAAGATATTTCCAGTTGACAGGACGGTGCTTATTACATACACCAATAAAGCACTGTAGCCGTTGTATTACATGGCTCAATGATGATTTAAATTATATATCATGTCTAGAATGACAAAATACAGACATACTGAACCTCGAGCTATTAAGAATTGACAACACAGTACTGAGTACAGCCACCATTAGAGTAATGTCGCCGTTAGACTACTTTGTTCGCTGATGACGTAATTTCGAAAGTGATTCTAGAATAATATATGTAGTGTGCGGTTAAGGCTATCGACATATACTATTGAAAGTACGGTACTTATTACGTCTTCAAACTGCTCACTATTGCAGTTAGATTAATCTGTTATGTGATGGTGTATATCACACAGCATTTCCATAACGAGAAATGCATGTACATTATCCTTCGAGATACTTACAAATAATAAACCAGTACTGCGTACAGCCTACATCACAGTATTGTAGCCGTTGAAAAACTTTGTTCACTGATGATAGAAATTGCAAAGCCATTGCTGCGTAATCAATGCAAACTATGGTTAAAGCTTGAAACATTTCCAATTGACAGTACGATACTTATTGCAAACACCAATATAGCATTGCTGCCTTTGGATTAATCTGTTCAATGATGATTTACATGCCATATCAATCCTAGAATGACAAAATACTGATCCACGCAACCTC
>NW_016965522.1:0-502 GCF_001483705.2 Eufriesea mexicana
GAGTAACGCAGATCTCAGGTATCGAACGAATGGCAGCGCATAGCACAAAAGTCAAAGTTACCCGAATCAAACATAGCCTAACCTAGCCAAGAAAAGACTACCCTAACTCGGCCTAACGAGCCGGGACCATAGTTGCTGGCATCCAAAGGTTCAAGCAGAACACACTAGAGCACCGCAGAGCGCAGAAATCAGCGGTATGCGGTGTAAACCCCGAAAGTCAAAGCTATAATATCCTTACCAGGCCAAACGTAACGTAACCAAACGTAACCTATCGCAACCTAATGTTCCGAGATCACTACTGCTGCCCTCACCGAAGCCTAGTAGGACACACTACAGCACAGTAGATCTCAATAATCCACCCAACAACAGTGTACACCACGTAAGACAAAGCTGTCCAGGCCCAACCCAGACAACACAACCATGACGCAACCAAACTTTGCCAACTCAACCTAGGGTGCCGAGACCACTATTTCTGGCCTCCCCAGAGTCGAGCGGAAATCAC
>NW_016965523.1:0-563 GCF_001483705.2 Eufriesea mexicana
GAGCACAGTAGAATGCAGATGTCCATCGAATAGCAATATATAGCACAACAGTCTAGACTACCGCATCCCAACCTAGGCAAGCGTAACATAACCGAACGCAACCTTTCTGAAACTATCGTGCTGTGGACACTATTGCTGGCCTCCACAAAATATACTAGAGCACAGTAGAGCGCACAAATCCACGGCATTGCAGGGTATTTCGCAAGATTCAAAGACATCATAACCTAACCTGACCTAACCTAACCAAATCAAACGTAGCATAACACAACATAACGTGCGACGGCCGATATTGATGGCCTTCGTAGAGAAAAGCAGAACATGTTAGAGCACATTAAAGCGCAGAAGTCCACCGATAAGCAGTGTATAGCACGAAGGTCAGAATAGCATATCCTAACACAGTCGAACGTAACATAACCGAACGTAACCTGACTCAACCTAAGAGGACGATACCACCATTGCAGGCCTCCACAGAGGCAAGCAGAACCCACTTGAACACAGTATTGCGCTGAAACACACTGCATAGCAGCAAGCAGCACAATAGTCGAAGATGCCCTAATCTAACC
>NW_016965524.1:0-486 GCF_001483705.2 Eufriesea mexicana
CGCGGGAAACGAGCAGGGTATAGTACAGCAATGTAGGGCGCATTAGTCCACTGAATAGTAGTGTATAGCACAAAAGTTGAAGCCAACCTATCCTTACATATCCAAACGTAACGTGGCCAAACGTAGCCTAACGCTTCATATCGTACCGAGACCTCTGTTGCTGCCCTCCTCAGATGCAGGCAGAACGTATTAGATGAGTGGAGAGCGCAGAAAGCCATAGAGTCGCAGTGCAGCAGTGCATAGCACAATAGTCTAAGCTTCACCAACCAAACGTAGCGAAATCTGTCATAACCGAACCTGTCGTAACTCAACCTAACGTGCCGAGACCACTATTGCTGGCCACACCAGCGCCAATCAGAGCATGTTAGAGCGCAGTGGAACGCAGAAATATGCCGTGCAGCAGTGTATAGCACTAATGCCAGGGCTATCATGCCCAAACCAAACCAAACATGTCTCAACCAAATGAAACGTGACGCATCCTAACGA
>NW_016965525.1:0-774 GCF_001483705.2 Eufriesea mexicana
TAAAATTATTCCTTTAAAAATTTATATTAAATTAGTATTAATTAATATTAATAATTACATCATCAATATTAAATTAATATTAACTTCATATTGAAAATTAATATGAAAAATCTTGCTTTAAAAATTTTTTAAAAACTCGAGTTACATCCAATACCGATTTCCTTCCGAAAATATCTCGAAATACTGGTGAACGTTTCGTGCCATGATCCTCTAAGCGTTGTTTAGCACAAGGATGAACGTCATGGACCGTAGCCTATTTCGAAGGAAGAGTGAAACGTTTGCAACGTGTCTTCAAAAACCGCACGAATTTTTACGATTCACCGACACGCTAAACGTAATTCTGTTCACGGTGGAAGCGTTTGCAGAAATCGCAAATGGCGCATAAATTCGAAAATTGCTGCGAGAAGAACTCGGTGACCGCAAGGTGATACTAATTCTGGCCGAAACCGCGAGAGAAACCGTTGCAAGCGTTCTAAAACTTTAACCACAAGACGAAACTAATGTTCCCCGTCAGCGTTTCGATATGCTTGTCACCGTGATTTCTTACCATTATTTCGAGCAGAAGAAAAGACCGTTGGCATGCTTTGACACACGCGATTTCATGTCAGAAACACGTCGTGAAACGAATAAACCCTGCATCTATCGCCGGAATTTATTTCAATTATTTCATATATTTTATTTCACTGAAAAATTTTCATTAATTTCAACAAATTAATATGTTATTCGTATATATTAATATTAATATAATTATATATTTATTTACATATACATTAT
>NW_016965526.1:0-254 GCF_001483705.2 Eufriesea mexicana
TGGCCTGGCCTGACCTTACCAGACTTGACATGATCGGACGTGACATGACCTGACCTGAACTGCTCTAACCAGACCTGAACTGAACTAACCAGACCTGGCCTGACCTGGGCTGACCTGATCTGACCTGACCTCACCTCACCTCACCTGACCGGACTGATCTGACCTGACCTGACCTGACCTGACCTGATCTGGCCTACCCGGCCTTACCTGAACTGACCCGACCAGACATGATCTGGCCTGGCCTGACCTTACCA
>NW_016965527.1:0-1447 GCF_001483705.2 Eufriesea mexicana
ACGACAAGCACCACCTGACAGCGAGAAGATAACGCAAAAGGGGCAAACTCTCCTCCCCTTCAGGGACCCTGACGCTTCATTCATGGTCAAGATATACGTTGAGGAACCAGCAGCCCTGTCCTCCGCGCCCCTACTGACCTCAGCTATCTCCTCTAACTCCACCTTCCTTGCTTCCAACTTCGCAACCTCTTCGCTCTCGGCGTGGGGCAAGCTTTCTAAGCCTCTCTACCTGCTCCATCTCTTCTGCAGCCTCGATATTCTCATTGTTCGAGGCCCATAGTTCGATAGAGTGCTGGACAATGTTAGCGGTCACTAATGGTCGTGTGCACTAACTTCTGATCGCCTTCTTACTCCATTCCCGTATGGTGTCTTCGCCTATACCCACCTTCTTCAGAGATTGGGCGACTGTCGCAGCCCACCTCTTGTTAGCGGTACCACCACCCAGCAATCCTATAATTCGCTGTGGGTCATTCTTTATCTGTTCAGCTACCGTAGTCACCCGCATGCTCCGGGTCTTCATTAACCTCTTAGCTCCTTGAGGCTGTTATTGTTTTTCCGGGATTCGGCTCTGTTTATCGATCTTTGGATCCTAGAACGTCCGAGATGTCACAACTGGACTCTGCACTATCTCATCGCTCCCCGGATCGAGGCGTGCAGCCTGCAACTCCCACTGAGTGGGTTGTCTCTTGTTTGCCACGCTGGGGACTGTTGGTCCTGCCCCGTGAGTGGTCTGAAATCACCGAGCTCAACCGCGTTATCCTCTTTGGGGATGAAGCTTGTACGTAATTCGAGTAGCCATTCTGGTAATTTACAACACAGTACGAATATGTTGAGAGTCCTCGCCAAAATCCCCAAAGACATAGCTCCAATTTGTCACGCGATGATCATATTCGATCCAGGTGCCCTGGGTCCCTATCAGGAATATCCCCCTTTACCTCCTCTGATCTAATTGGCTTCCATATTGCGTCAATCGTTGGTCCAGCCTCGCCCACGCTAGGTGTATTAGTACCCCCGCTCGTCATAACACGCCAATAGGATGTCATCACCTGTTGTTCTGGTGTGTTAAGCATTTGCAGGGGTTTCGCTTCCAAGCACACTGTGTGCGAGAATACTCCACTCTTCGCTGTTTCCTCCCATACGTTCATGTTCTCACATATGCGGTTCAGGTGCCCCGCACAAAACTCAGAGCCCTCGATCGGTGGCCACTCAGAGATATTCTTTCTAATTACGTCAACCAGTTCGTTCCGTCCCACTTCTGGATGTTCATCACTCGTCACCAGTCCCTTGTGTGACGACGTGAACAGTGTAAACTCAGGAACGAGTTCCTCAACTCTGTCTTTGTGCGCTTTCTTTGTACGTTGCCCCTTGATGGTCTTGATAATGCGCTTAGGGAAATACGGTTGTAGTGCCTGGTTGATGAATTTCTCACCAAACACCGTGAGCTCCA
>NW_016965528.1:0-741 GCF_001483705.2 Eufriesea mexicana
TCAGGCTGGAAAATTCAATTTTTTTGACATTTTCGTGCTATGTCGTGGTGAGCTATCTTTCTTGCTTGGATAAGAAGAAAAGATTCTATTGGCGTGTTATAGCCATTGCAATGCTATAGAATCTGGTTGGAAAATTGAATTTTATCATTTTCGACTAATATAGCGGTGTGCTAACTCTCTTGCATAGAAAAGTGGGAAAGATCCAATTGGGGTGCTATAGCCATAGCAATGCTCTAGAATCTGTCTGGATAATACGATTTTTTTGGCATTTTCGACTAATACCGTGGTGAGCTAACTTTCTTTCATAAATAAGGAGGAGTGATACTATTGGCGTGCTATAGCCATCGCATTGCTATAGAATATGGCAGGAAAATACGGCTTTATTCACATTTTCGACTAATATCGTTGTGAGCTAACATTCTTTCATATATAAGGGGGGGAAAAGCTATTGGCGTGCTATAGGCATCGCAATGCTATCGAATCTGTTTCGAAAATAAGATTTTAATGACATTTTCGACCAATACCGTGCTGAGCTAACTTTCTTTCATAAATAACGAGGTGTGATGCTATTGGCGTTTTATAGCCACCGCAATGCTAAAGAATCTGGCAGGAGAATACGAATTTATTGACAATTTCGACAAATATCGTGGTGAGCTAGCTTTTGTTCATTAATGAGGAGGAAGGATACGATTGGCGTGTTGTAGCCATTGCAATGTAACAGAATCTGGCTGGAAAATTCAA
>NW_016965529.1:0-567 GCF_001483705.2 Eufriesea mexicana
TCGAGCTAGACACTGCTGTTCGGTGGATTTCTACGCTTTACTGCGCACTAATAAGGTCTGCTTTGCTTTGTGGTCAGAAATTGCGAGCACGGAACGTTACGTAAGTTTATGCTGCGTTTGGATATATCTCGTTTGGATATGTTAGGATAGGGTAGCTTCTACCTTTGTGCTATACACTGCTATTCTGTTGATTTGTACGCCATACGTTGCTCTACTATACTCTCCTTGACCCTGGAGTGGCCAATAATAGTGGTCTCGGCCCGTTATTCTTAGCAGGCTGCGTTTGGCTACACTACGTTGGATAGGGTTAGGCACGGATTGCTTTGACTTTCGCGGTATAGACTGCTTTTCGGAGGATTTCTGCGCTCCGCAGTGCTCTAGTACATCCATCTTGTCTATGGGAATGCCAGCAGTATTGGTCTCGGCACGTTAGGCTGAGTTATGTTGCGTTCCGTTATTTTACGTTTGGAATGTTGGAAAAGGGTGATTTGACTTTTGTTCTAAATACTGCAATACGGCGGAATCCTCTGCCCTACATTGCTCTACTATACTCTCCTCGGACATCGG
>NW_016965530.1:0-1386 GCF_001483705.2 Eufriesea mexicana
GTAGAGCAACATAGAGGGCAGTAATGCACCAAAAAGCAGTGTGTAGCACAAAAGTTGAAGCTACCCTCTCCTAACCTATCCAAAAGGAATACAATCAAGCGTATCCTAACTTAACCTATCCTGCCGAGACCACTTTTACTGGAATCCCCTCAGCCAAGCAGAATATATTAGGGCAGAGTAGAGCACAGGGAGCCACCAAACAGCAGCGTATAGCACATATGTCAAATATATGACAATTTAACGCGACCAAATCTAACCATGCCAAACGTAGACTAACTAAACTTGAAGAGCCGAGCCCACAATTGCTGGCCTCCCCAGAGCCAAGGAGAGCATATTAGAGCACAGTATATCGCAGATGCACACCGAACAGCAGTTTATAGCGCAAAGGTCAGAACTTGCCCCTTCTAACCTAAGCAATCGTAACGCAACTAAACGTAACATAACCCAACCAAACGTGATGCGACCACTGTAGCTCGCCTGCCCAGACACAAGCGGAACATATTAGCTGAGACTAGAGCGCAGACAACCACGAAATCGCAGTGTATAGCAGAAAAGTCTAAGCTATCCAAACATAACGATAGCAAACATGACTAAAGCAATCGTAGCGCATTTCAACCTATAACGGCGAGACCACTGTTACTGGCCCCGCAGAGCCTAGCAGAACATACTAGGGAAAAGTAGTGCGCAGAAATCCGCCGCACGGCAGTGTAAAGCTCAAAAGTCAAAGACACCCTAACCTATTCTGACCTAACCTAATCTAACCAAACGAAGCCTAACCCAACATAACGAGTAGCGCCCAATGTTTATGGCGTCCCTAGATCGAAGCAGAGCATATTAGATCACAGTAAAGATCTGAAATCCACCGAATGCAGCGTATAGCACATAAGTCTAAGCTGTCCTAGCGTAACCTAGCTAAACGTTGCATAACCAAACGTAACCTAACTCCACCTCACCGCCCTAAACCACTATTCCTGACATCCGCAGAGCGAAGCAGAATATACTAGAGCCCACTAGATCACAGAAATCGGAGGCGTTGCCATGTAAAGCACAAAGTTGGAGATAACCTAACCTAACCTGACCTTACCTAAGCCATCCGAACGTAGCCTAACACAGTATATGGTGCCGAGATCGCTAATGTGGTACTTCCCAGGGCCAACCTCAGCATATCAGATCGCAGTACAGCCCAAAAGTCCACCGAATATCTGTGTATAGCGCAATAGCCAAATCTTGCCCCTCCAAAACCTAACAAAGCGTAGCATAACCAAACGTCGCATAAATCAAACTAACGTGTCGGGGCCACTTTTACTGGCCACCCCATAGGCTAGCAGAGCTTACTGGAGCAATATAGAGAGTAGAAATACGCCGAATAACAGTTTATAGCACAAA
>NW_016965531.1:0-743 GCF_001483705.2 Eufriesea mexicana
AGTGATACTGGTCTTTGCACGTTAGGTTGAGTAACGTTACGCTTCGATATGTTAGGTTATGAATGCTCGGTTAGGGTTTCCTTGGCCTTTGTGCTGTAAACTGCTATTCGGAGGATTTCTGCGCTGTAAATGCCTCTACTACACTCTGCTTGACTCAGGGGAGGGGAGCAGTAGTGGTCGTGGAACGTTACCTTGGTTTATGTTACGTTTGGATATGTCAGGTTAGGCTATGCTCGAACACGGAAGCCTTGACTTCCGTGCAATACACTGTTCTTCAGTGGATTCCTGTGATCCACTGTTTTCTACTACATTCTGCTAGGCTATGGGGAGGCCAGGAGCAGCGGCCGCAGCAGGTTAGGTTATGATATGTTACGTTCTTTTTAGGTTAGGTTATGTCAAGCTTGGTCAGGTTATCTGTGACAACGCTGCGCACTGCTATTCGGAGGATTTCTGCAGGACTGCTCGGCTCTACTATATACTTCTTGGCCCTGTGGAGGTCAGCAACAGCGGCGGCACGTTTTGTTGTGTTAGTCCACGTTCGGTTAGGCTAGGTTAGGTCAGGTTATATCAGGATATTTTCGACTTTCGTGCTCTTCCCCGCATGGCGGCGGGTATAGGCGCACTACTGTGCTCTAGTACAATCTGCCTGTCCCTGTGGGGGTCAGCAATGGTTGTCTAGTCATGTTAGGTTGTTGAGGTTACGTTTGGATGTGTTACGTTTGTATAGGCTAGGATAGGGTACT
>NW_016965532.1:0-511 GCF_001483705.2 Eufriesea mexicana
AGCAGTGTACAGTACGAAAGTCAAAGCTATCCTATCATAACCTGACCAAACTTAACGCAACCATACGTAACATAACCCTACCTGACATGCCGCGGCCACTACTGCTGTCCTACCCACAGGCGAGCAGAGCATATTAGAGGAGAGGAGAGCGCAGAAATCCATATAATCGCAGCGTATAGCGGAGAAGGCTAAGCTGCCCGAATCTAACCCAAATTAACGTGTCCTACCAAAACGTTGTCTAACTCAGCATAGCGTGCTGGGATTACAATTGCTGGCCTCCAGGGTGCCAAGCAGACCATGTTAAAGCACAGTATGGCGCAGAAGTTCACTGAATGGCTGTGTATAGCACAGAAGTCAAAGGTACCCTGTCCTAACCTAACCGAACGTAACGTAACCAAACGAAGCATAACAACTATCGCGCCGAGACCAAATTTGCAGGACTCCCCTTGGTCAAGCAGAGCATATCAGGGCAAAGAAGGGCATAGATATCCACGGAATAGCAGTGTATGTC
>NW_016965533.1:0-1626 GCF_001483705.2 Eufriesea mexicana
TAACCAAACGTAACCTAACTAAACCATACGCTCCACGACCACAATTGCTGGCCTCTCCAGAGTCAGGCTGGACATACTACAGCACACCATAACGCAGAAATTCACACAATAGCAGTGTACAGCACAAAAGTCAAAGCTATCATATCCTTACCTAACCAAACTTAACGTTACCAAACGTAACCTAACCCTCCCCAACGTGACGCGACAAGTATTGCTGACCACAGCAGAACCAAGTAGAGCATAATAGAGAAGCGTAGAGCGTAGAAGTTGATAGAGTCGCTGTGTATAGCAGAAAAGTCGAAGTTACCGAAACCTAGCCGGAGCTTGCGTAGCCTAGTCAAACATACCCTATCTCAACCTGTCGTGCAGAGACCACTATTACTGACTGCCCCAGAGCCAAGCAGAGCATACTCGAGCACAGGAGAGCTTTGAAGTCCACCGAAAGGCAGCGTATACCACGAAATTCAAATCTATCCAAACCTAACCCAAACTAACGTGACGTAACCAATCGCAACCTAACTGAACGTAACGGTCCGAGACAACTATTACTGGCTTCCCAGAGTCGAGCAGATTGTAGTAGAGCAACGTAGGGCGTAGAAATCCGCCGAATAGCAGTATATAGCACAGAAGTCAATGCTATCCTATCCTACCCTAACCGAACATAGTGTAACCAAACGCAACCTAACATAACCTAACGTGCCGAGAAAGCTTCTGCTGGCCTCCCCAGAGCTAAGCAGAATATGACAGAGCATAGTAGAGCCCCGAGGGCCACCGGATAGCAGCGTATAGCACAAAAGTCAAATATAATCTTACCGAACATGTCCGAATCTAACCTAACCAAACGTGGACTAAATAAACCTAAAGTACAGAGACCGCCACTGCTGGCCTCCACAGTTCCAAGCTGAACATATTAAAGCACAGAGGTGCGCTCAAGTCCAACGAGAAGGAGTGTACAGCGCAAAAGTCAAAACCACCATAACCAAACCGAACCCAACCAAGCCTAACCAAACGTAACATATTTCAGCCTATTGTGTCACGACCACTACTGCTGGCAACCCCAGAGTCGAGCAGAGTATAGTAGAGCAATATGAAATGAAGGAATCCAACGAATAACAGGGTATAACGCAAGGGTCTTAGTAAACATATCCTAACCTAGCGAAACGTAACATAACCAAGCGTAAAGTAATGAAACCTAACGTGCCTAGACCACCATTGCTGTCCACCCTATCGTCAGGTAGAACATATTAGAGGAGAGCAGAGGGCAGAAGTCCATCGAGTGGCAGTGCACAGGCAGAAAAGTCAATGCTCTCCTTACCTAGCAATAACGAATCTCACACAACCAAACGTAACCTTACAGAATCTAACGTGCCGAAACCACTATCCCTGGCTTCCCCAGGGGTAAGCAGAGCGTATTAAAGCACAGTAAAGCCCAGAAGTCCAACGAGTATGTGGGCAGAGCGCAAAAGTCGAATATATTCTAATCTAACCAGACCGAGCCGAATCTAGCCGTACGTGGACTAACTAAACCTAACGTGCCGAGACCACCATTCCTGGCCTCGGAATTGGCAAACGGAGCATATTAGGGCACAGTTGAGCGCAGATATGCGACAAAGAGCAGTGTGAAAC
>NW_016965534.1:0-265 GCF_001483705.2 Eufriesea mexicana
TGAATAGATCTATTCTCTGGCAAGTAGATTGCCGTAATTGCCATTGGATTGAAGGCGTTAGGCCAGCTATTCGCCAAGCTATGGCAGGGTATAGATTTTGAATAGACCTATTCTCTGGCAAGGAGATGGCTGTACTTGCAATTGGATTGAAGACGTCAGGCGATCTAGTCACCAAGCTATGACAGCTTATAGATTTTGAATTGACTTATTCTCTCGCAAGTAGATGACTGTACCCGCCATTGGATTGAAGGCGTTAGGCGATGTA
>NW_016965535.1:0-274 GCF_001483705.2 Eufriesea mexicana
GTCTTTTCAAAATCTATAGTCCGTTATAGCTTGGTGAATAGGTCGCGTATCGCCTTCAACCAACGACAAATACAGCCATCTGTCTGCCGGAGAATAGGTCTATTCAAAATATACAACCTGTTATAGCTTGGGGAATAGATCGCCTAACGCAATCAATCGAATGGCAAGTACAGCCATCTACTTGCAAGAGAAAAAGTCTAATCAAAATCTGTAAGCTGTCTTAGCTTGGTGATTAGATCGCCTAACGCCTTCAATCCAATGGCAAGTAAAGCCA
>NW_016965536.1:0-354 GCF_001483705.2 Eufriesea mexicana
CCTTAGCATTGCTGTAGAATCTGTCTAGAAAGTTCAAGTTTATTGACATTTACGACTAATATCCTGGAGAGTTAACTTTCATGCATAACTAAGGAGGAACGATTCTTCTGGCGTGCTATAGGCATTGCATGCTATAGAATCCTCCTGGAAAATAAAATTTTATTCACATTTTCGACAAATATCGTGGAGGCCATGCCTCCTTCCATAAGTAAGCGGGAAAGATACTTTTGGCGCGCTATAGGCTTTGCAACGCTATGGACTCTGGCAGGAAAATTCAATTTTGTTGACATTTTCGACTAATATCATGGTGTGCTATCTTTCTTTCATAAATAAGCAGAAAGGATACAATTGGCA
>NW_016965536.1:424-664 GCF_001483705.2 Eufriesea mexicana
TGAGCTAACTTTCTTGCATATATAAGGAGGAATGAATCTATTGGCGTGCTCTAGGCATTGCAAAGCTATATAATCTTCCTGGAAAATTCACTTTTATTGACATTTTCTACTAATATCGTGGTGAGCTAACTTCATTGCGTAAGTAAGGAGGAAGGAAACTATTGGCCTGCTATAGCTGGCGCAATGCTATAGAATCTGGCAGGAAAGTTCAATTTTATTAACAGCTTCGACTAATATCGT
>NW_016965537.1:0-513 GCF_001483705.2 Eufriesea mexicana
TATTTACATTTCCGACTAATATCGTGGTGAGATAATTTTCGTGGGTAAATAAGGAGGTAAGATCCTAATGGCGTGCTACAGCCGTTGCAATGCTATAGAATCTGGCTGGAAGTTTCAATTTTGTACACATTTACGACAAATGCCGGGTTGAGCCATCTTTCTTGGGTAAATAAGGAGGAAAAATTCCATTGGCGTGCTATAGCCACTGCTGTGCTACATAATCTGGCTGGAAAATTTATTTATATTGACATGTCCGGCTAACATCGGGGTGAGCTTTCTTTCTTGCATTAAAAATGTGGATAGATTCTATAGGCGTGCTATAGCCGTCGCAATGCTATAGAATCTGGCTGGAAGAATCAATGTTATAGACATTGTCATTTAATATCGTGGTGACCTATCTTCCTAGCATAAGTATGAAGTGAAGTTTCTATTGGCGTGCAACGGCCATTGTAGTGCAATAGAATCTGGCTGGAAGATCCAATTCTATTGACATTTTCGAATATTATCGTGGAG
>NW_016965537.1:4251-5197 GCF_001483705.2 Eufriesea mexicana
CATAAATAATGAGGGAAGATGCTATTGGCGCGCTATAGCCATTGCAATGCCATGGAATCTGGCTGGAAAATTCAATTTTATTGACATGGTCAGCTAATATCGTGGTGAGCTAACTTTCTTGCATATGTAAGGAGGTAAGATTCTAATGGCGTGCTATAGTCATTGGAATGAAATGGATTCTGACTGGAAAATAAAATTTTATTGACATTATCGACTAATATCGGGGTGGGCTATGTTTCTTGCATAAATAAGCAGGAAAGATACTATTGGCGTCCTATAGGCATCGCAATGCTTTAGAATCTGCCTGGAAAATTCAATTTTTTTGTTATTTTCTACTAATAACGTTGTGAGCTAAATCCCTTGGATACGTAAAGAGGAAGAATTCTATTGGCCTACTATATCCATTGCAATGCTATAGAATCTGGCTGGAAAATACAATTTTATTTACATTTCCGACTAATATCGTGGTGAGATAATTTTCGTGGGTAAATAAGGAGGTAAGATCCTAATGGCGTGCTACAGCCGTTGCAATGCTATAGAATCTGGCTGGAAGTTTCAATTTTGTACACATTTACGACAAATGCCGCGTTGAGCCATCTTTCTTGGGTAAATAAGGAGGAAAAATTCCATTGGCGTGCTATAGCCACTGCTGTGCTACATAATCTGGCTGGAAAATTTATTTATATTGACATGTCCGGCTAACATCGGGGTGAGCTTTCTTTCTTGCATTAAAAATGTGGATAGATTCTATAGGCGTGCTATAGCCGTCGCAATGCTATAGAATCTGGCTGGAAGAATCAATGTTATAGACATTGTCATTTAATATCGTGGTGACCTATCTTCCTAGCATAAGTATGAAGTGAAGTTTCTATTGGCGTGCAACGGCCATTGTAGTGCAATAGAATCTGGCTGGAAGATCCAATTCTATTGACATTTTCGAATATTA
>NW_016965538.1:0-548 GCF_001483705.2 Eufriesea mexicana
CATGCCATAACCAAACTTAGCCTAAGACAACCTAACGTGCCGAAATCTCTACGCATCCCCCCTCCCCAGAGCAAAGCTGGGCGTACTAGAGCACAGTAGAGCACCGAAATCCACCGGAGAGCAGCATACCGCACAAAAACTAAAGCTACCCCGACCAAGCTTTGACCAACCCTGCATAAACGAACGTAACCTGGCTCAACCTAACGCGCCGAGACCGCTGATGATGCCCTCCCCAGAGTCAAGCATATCATACTAAAGCACCGTGGAGCGCAGAAATCCAACGAATAGCTGCGTACAGCACGGAAGTTAAAGCTGTCCTCATCAAACTTAGCCTATCCCAAACTAACAGAAAGTAATCTGACGTAACTTAGGATGCCGAGACCGCCTTTTCTGGCCTTCCCGGAGCCAAGCTGAGAATATTAGAGCACTGTAGGGACCAGAAACCACTAATAGCGGACAGTAGCACTAAAGTCAGAGTTATCCTACCCTATCCTAAAGAACCTTAACGTAACCAAACGTAACCTAACTCAACCTAACGGACCGCGACA
>NW_016965539.1:0-1737 GCF_001483705.2 Eufriesea mexicana
ATGAATGGACATGTGTATGCATGTGTGGATGCGTGTATGGAAGGCCGTATGTATGGATGCATGTATGGATGGATGTATGGATGTATGCATTCTTGTATATATGGATGTATGGATGGGTGGATCGATTGGAGGGATTATGTATGGATGGATGGATGTATGGATCTATGGATGTATGAAACGATCGATGTATGGCTGGGTGGATTTATGGTTGGATGTATGTATGGATGGATGGCGGTATCGATAGATGGATGTATGGATGGTTGGCAGTATCGATAGATGGATGTATGAATGGATAGAGGTATGGATGGGCGGATGTATGGATGGATAGAGGTATGGATTGATGGGTGTATGGATGTATGCATGTATGGATGTATGGATGCATGTATGGATGTGTGGATGCATATATGTATGGCTATATGGATCGATGGATGTATGGATGGGTGGACGTAAGGATGGATGGGCATACGGAGGGATGGAAGTACCGATGGGTGTATGTATGGATGGATGGCTGTATGGACGTATAGATGTATGGATCGATAGATGGATGGATTGGTGGATTGATGTATAGATGGATGGATGTATGGATCGGTGGATGTATGGATTGGTGGACGTATGAGTGGATGGCTGAATGGATGAATGGATATATGGAGAGATTGAGGTATGGATGGACGGATGTAAGGATGTATGGATGTATGTATGTGTATATGTATGGACGTATGGATGGATGGATGTATCGAAGGATGGAAGATCGAATGGATGGATTTATGGATATATGGATGGTGGATGTATGTATGTATGGATGTATGGATGCGTGTATGGAAGGCCGTATGTATGGATGCATGTATGGATGGATGTATGGATGTATGCATTGTTGTATATATGGATGTATGGATGGGTGGATCGATTGGAGGGATTATGTATGGATGGATGGATGGATGGATCTATGGATGTATGAAACGATCGATGTATGGCTGGGTGGATTTATGGTTGGATGGATGTATGGATGGATGGCGGTATCGATAGATGGATGTATGGATGGATGGCAGTATCGATAGATGTATGTATGGATGGATAGAGGTATGGATGGGCGGATGTATGGATGGATAGAGGTATGGATTGATGGATGTGTGGATGTATGCATGTATGGATGTATGGATGCATGTATGGATGTGTGGATGTATATATGTATGGCTATATGGATCGATGGATTTATGGATGGGTGGACGTATGGATGGATGGGCGTACGGAGGGATGGAAGTACCGATGGGTGTATGTATGGATGGATGGCTGTATGGACGTATGGATGTATGGATCGATAGATGGATGCATTGGTGGATTGATGTATAGATGGATGGATGTATGGATCGGTGGATGTATGGATTGGTGGACGTATGAGTGGATGGCTGAATGGATGAATGGATATATGGAGAGATTGAGGTATGGATGGACGGATGTAAGGATGTATGGATGGATGTATGTGTATATGTATGGACGTATGGATGGATGGATGTATCGAAGGATGGAAGATCGAATGGATGGATTTATGGATATATGGATGGTGGATGTATGTATGTATGGATGTATGGATGCGTGTATGGAAGGCCGTATGTATGGATGCATGTATGGATGGATGTTTGGATGTATGTACGGATGTATGTATGTGTATATGTGTGATTGTATGGATGGGTGTGTGTATGGGTATATGTATTGATGTATGGACAGATGTATGTATGTATG
>NW_016965540.1:0-886 GCF_001483705.2 Eufriesea mexicana
TGGGGGGCCAGCAATAGCGTTCGCGGCACGTTCCAATGAGACAGGTTACATATGGTCATGTAAGGTTTGGCTAGGTTATAATGTGATAGCTTTGACTTTTGCCAATGCTCAGCTATGCGGTGAATCTCTGCGCTCTGCTGCGCTCTAGTATGCTCAGCATGGCTTTGGGGAAGACAGCAATAGTTGTTTCGGCACGTTACTTTTAGTTAGCTTATATTCTGCTATGTTACGATTGCCTATGTTAGGAAGAAGTAGCTACAACTTTTGTGCTATGCGCTGCTATTCGTTGGACTTCTGTGCGCTACCGTACACTAATATGCTCTGCTTGTCTTTGGGGAGTCCAGCAATAGCGGTCGCGGCACGTTCAGCTGGGTTATGTTACGTTCGGTCACGTTAGGTTTGGATAAGCTTGGTTATGGTGGCTATGACTTTTGTGTTATACACTGCTATTCGGCGGATTTCTACGCTCTACTGTGCTCTAGTATGCTCTCCGTGTATCTGGGGAGGCCAGTAAGAGCACTCTCGGCGCGATAGGTTGTGATAGGGTACGTTCGAATAGGATATGTTAGCTCTGGTTTGGTTTGGGTAGCATCGGCTTTTCAACTGTGCAAACCGGTTCTATAGATTTCTGCGCTGTACTCGCCTCTATTATGCTCTGTTTGGCACTGTGGAGGCCAGCAATACTGGTCGCGGGAGCTTAGCTTGGGATCGGATACGTTTGGTTAGGTTAGCTTTGGTTGGGTTTGGTCCGGATAGCTTTGATATATGTGGTCAACACGGATATCCTACGGACTCCTGCGCCCTACTGTGCTCTATCACATTCTGCTCGCCTGTGTGGAAGCCAGAAATATTGTTAGCGGCACATTAGATTCTGTTACACTTCGTT
>NW_016965541.1:0-1290 GCF_001483705.2 Eufriesea mexicana
TAATATCGTGGTGAGCCAACTTTCTTGCTTACATAAGGAGGAAAGATTCTATTGGCGTGCTATCACCATTGCAACGTTGTAGAATCTTCCTAGAAAGTTCTATTTTGTTCACATTTTCGACTAATATCGTGGTGAGCTAACTTTCTTGCGTAAACAAGGAAGAAAGATTCTATTGGCGTGCTATAGCCGTCGCAATGCGATAGAATCTGGCTGGAAAGTACAACTTTGTTGACGTTTTCGACTAATACCGTGGTGAGCTAACTTCCTTGCGTACGTAAGGAGGAAAGATGCTTTTTGAGTGCTATAGCCATTGCATGCTATAGCCATTGCCATGATATAGTATGTGCCTGGCAGATTCAATTTTATTTACATTTTCTACTTATATCGTGGTGTGCTATCTTTCTTGTGTAAATAAGGAGGAAAGGTTCTATTGCGGTGCTATTGCCATTGCAATGCGTTAGAATCAGGTTGGAAAATTAATTTCATTGACATTTTCGACTAATATCTTTTTGAGCTATCTTTTTTGCATAAATAAGGAAGAAGGACTCTGTTGGCGTGCTTTAGGCATAGCAATGCCATAAAATCTTCCTGGAAAATTCAATTTTACTGACATTTTCGACTAGTATCATGGTGAGCTATCTTTCTTTCATAAATAAGGAGGAAGGATTCAATTGGCGTGCTATAGCCGTCGCAATACTATAGAATCTGCCTGGAAAATTCAATTTTGTTGACTTCTTCGACTAATACCTTGGTGAGCTAACTTCAGTGCGTAAGTAAAGAGGAAAGACGCTTTTTGAGTGCTATAGCCATTGCAATGACATAGTTTGTGGCGGGAAAATACAATTTTGTTGACATTTTCGACTAAAGATTCTATTGGCGTGCTATAGCCGTCGCTACGATATAGAATATGACTGGAAAATTCAATTTTATTGCCATTTTCGTCTAATATCGTGGTGAGCCAACTTTCTTTCATACATAAGGAGGAAAGATTCTATTTGCGTGCTATCACCATTGCAACGCTGTAGAATCTTCCTAGGAAATTCAATTTTGTTTACATTTCCGACTAATATTGTGGTGAGCTAATTTTCTTGCATAAGTAAGGAGGAAGGATTCAATTGGCCTGCTACAGCCGTCGCAATGCTATGGAATATGCCTGGAAAATTCAATTTTAGTGACATTTTCGATTAATATCGTTGTGGGCAAACTTTATTGCATAAATAAGGAGGAACGATTCAATTGGCGTGTTATAGCCGTCGCAATGCTATAGAATCTGGCTGGAAAGTTCAATTT
>NW_016965541.1:2365-3864 GCF_001483705.2 Eufriesea mexicana
CTTGCATAGGTAAGGTGGAAAGATACTTTTGGCGTGCTATCACCATTGCAACGCTGTAGAATCTTCCTAGAAAATTCAATTTTATTGACATTTCCGACTAATATTGTGGTGAGCTAATTTTCTTGCATAAATAAGGAGGAAGGGTTCAATTGGCGTGCTACAGCTGTCGCAATGCTATGGAATATGCCTGGAAAATTCAATTTTAGTGACATTTTCGATTAATATCGTTGTGGGCAAACTTTCTTGCGTAAACAAGGAAGAAAGATTCTATTGGCGTGCTATAGCCGTCGCAATGCGATAGAATCTGGCTGGAAAGTTCAATTTTGTTGACATTTTCGACTAATACCGTGGTGAGCTATCTTTCTTGCATAAATAAGGAGGAGAGGTTCTATTGGCGTGCTATTGCCATTGCTATGCGATAGAATCTGGTTGGAAAATTAAATTTCATTGACATTTTCGACTAATATATTTTGAGCTACCATTTTTGCATTAATAAGGAGGAAGGTCCCTGTTGGCGAGCTATATGCATAGCAGTGCATAAAATCTTCCTGGAAAATTCAATTTTACTGACATTTTCGACTAATATCATGGTGAGCTAGCTTTCTTTCATAAATAAGGAGGAAGGATTCAATTGGCGTGATATAGCCGTCACAATACTATAGAATCTGCATGGAAAACTCAATTTTATGGACATCTTCGGCTAATACCGTGGTGAGCTATCTTCCTTTCATAAATAAGGAGGAAAGACTCAATTGGCGTGCTATAGCCGTCGCAATGCTATAGAATCTTGCTGGACAGTTCAATTTTGTTGACATTTTCGACTAATACCGTGGTGAGCTAACTTCCTTGGGTAAGTAAAGAGTAAAGATGCTTTTTGTGAGCGATAGCCATTGCAATGGCATAGTTTGTGGCGAGAAAATACAATTTTGTTGACATTTTCGACTAATATCGTGGTGAGCTAGCTTCCTTGCGTAAGTAAGGGTTAAAGGTTTTATTGGCGTGCTACAGCCTTTGTAATGCTATGGAGTCTGTCAGGAAAATACAATTCTACTCTCGTTTTAGACTAATATCGTGGTGGGCCACCTTTCTTGCATAAATAAGGAGGAATAATTCTATTGGCGTTCTATAGCCACTGCAATGATATAGAATGTGGTTGGAAAATTCAAATTTACTGACATCTTCGACTAATATCATTGTGAGCTATCTTTCTTCCATAAATAACGAGGAAGGATTCATTTGGCGTGCTACAGCCATCGCAACGCTATCGAATATGACTGGAAAATACAATTTGATTGCAATTTTCGTCTAATATCGTGGTGAGCCAACTTTCTTGCTTACATAAGGAGGAAAGATTCTATTGACGTGCTATCACCATTGCAACGCTGTAGAATCTTCCTAGAAAGTTCAATTTTGTTCACATTTTCGACTAATATCGTGGTGAGCTAACTTTCTTGCGTAAACAAGGAAGAAAGATTCTATTGGCGCGCTATAGCCGTCAC
>NW_016965541.1:4081-4285 GCF_001483705.2 Eufriesea mexicana
TATAAGGAGGAAAGAATCTACTGCCGTGCTATGGGCATTGCAAAGCTATAGAATCTTCTTGGAGAATTCAATTTTACTGACATTTTCGACTAATATTGTGGTGAGCTAACTTTATTGCATAAATAAGGTGGAAAGATTCTATTGGCGTGCTGTAGGCATTACAATGCTACAGAATCTGGCTGGAAAGTTCAATTCTGTTGACAT
>NW_016965542.1:0-1324 GCF_001483705.2 Eufriesea mexicana
TAACATGACGAGAGCAGTATTGCTGGCCTCCCAAGAGCCAAGCAGGAAATATTAGAACACAGTAATGCGCAGTATGTCGTGGACAGCTGTGAATATCACAAAGGTCTAATCTATCCCATCCAAACCTCACCAAACGTAACACAACCAAACGTAGCATAACACACCCTAACGTGTCGAGACCACTATTGCTGTCCAGCACAGCGCCAAGCGGAACGTACTAAAGCGCCGTACAGCGCAGATATCCACCGCACTGCACTGCGAAGCAAAAATGTAGAACTTATCCCAACCTAGCCTGGCCTAGCCTGACCTAACCAAACGTTGTGTTACTCACCATAGCGTGACGAGGCCAATATTGTTGGCCTACGCAGAACCAGGCAGAACGTGTTGTGACACAGTAGAAAGCTGAAATCTTCCGAAGAGCATTGCATAGCTCAAAAGTCAAGGCTGTCGTATACTAACCTAGCCAAAGGCAACATAATAATGCGTGACATTACTCAACCGAACCAGCAAAGGCCACTATTCCTGGCCTCGTCAGAGCCAAGCAGAACATACTAGGGCAGAGTAGAGCGCAGAAATCCGCCGCATTGCGCTGTATAGCACAAAGTCGAGGCCAATCCTATCCTAACATTGATAATCGTAACACAACCAAACGTAGCCTATCTCAACATAAAGCATTTCGACCTCTATTTCTGGCCTCCACAGAACCAAGCCGGATATACTGGAGCACAGTGAAGCGCAGAAGTCAACTGCCTTGCAGTGCAAAGCACAAAAGTGAAAGATACCCTAACCTAGCCAGGCCTAACCTGACCTACGCAAACATTGTGCAACTCAACCTATGACGCCGATATCACGATTACTGGCCGCCACATATACAATCAGAATACAGCAGGGCACAGTACAGCGCAGAAATGCGCCGCACCACAGTCTAAAGCACAAATGACGAAGATAGACTAACACAACCTGGCCTATCCCAACATAACACTACGTAGCGTAAAACAACATTACTCTCTGATACCACTATTGCTTTCTTTCCCAGAATCGGGCTGATCACATTAGAGCACACTAGAGTGCAGGTATCCGCCGAACGGCGGTGCATAGCACAAAGGTCAAAGCTACCCTCTCCTAAACCAACAAATTGTAACCTAACCGAACGTAGCCTAATCCAACCTAACGTGCCAAGACCACTACTGCTGGCCTTCCCATCGTCAAGCAGAACATAAAGTGGAGCGCAGTAGTCAATATGATGGCAGTGTATAGCTGGAAGGTCAAAGTTATCCGCACCTAATCCATGCGAACCTAACGTAGCCAAACATAGCCTAATATA
>NW_016965543.1:0-328 GCF_001483705.2 Eufriesea mexicana
CAAACGTAATAGAAACAATCGTAACATAACTTAACGTAATGTGCCGAGACCACTATTACTTGATTCCTCAGAGACAAGCAGAGCACACTAGAGAATAGTAGAGCGCTGGCAGCCACGAAATAGCAGCGAATAGCACAAATGTCAAGGAAGCAGCCACGAAATAGCCGCGAATAGCACAAATGTCAAGGATTCCCTTACCTTACAAGACCAAACCTGACCCAACCGAATGTAGACTTATTGAACCAAACGAGCGGAGCCCAATATTCTGGCCTCCCCAACGCCAAGCAGAAAATATTAGAGGAGAGTAGAGCGCAGAAGTCCAAAGGAT
>NW_016965544.1:0-200 GCF_001483705.2 Eufriesea mexicana
TGTCCTGACTGACCTCACTTGACCTGACTGACCTGACCTGAACAGAACTCACACGACCTGGCCCCGCCTGGCCTGAGCTGGCAAGACCTGACCTGACCTGTCCTGACCTGACTTGACCGGACCCGACAAGACCTGCCCAAACTTGACCTGACCTTGCCTGACCTGGCCTACCCTTACCAGACTTGACGTGACCTGACATG
>NW_016965544.1:236-614 GCF_001483705.2 Eufriesea mexicana
CTGACCTGACCTGACCTGATCTTACATGACCTGACCTGACCTGACGTTACCTGACCTTACTGATCTGACCTGACCTGTCCTGACTTTATCCGGCCTTACCAGACCTGACCTGTCCTGACTGACCTGACCTGACCTGACTGACCTGAACTGACCAGGCCTGACCTGACATGACCTGACCTGGCCTGACCTGACCTGACCTGACATGACCTGATTTAACTTGACCTGACCATGGATGACCTGTCGTGACCTGAACTGACATGAACTGACATCATCTGACGTGACCTGACCAGCCCTGACCAGACCTGACATGGCCTGACCTGGCCTGACCTGAACTGACTAGAACTGACCTTACCTGACCTGACATTACCTGACCTGACC
>NW_016965544.1:4931-5428 GCF_001483705.2 Eufriesea mexicana
ACCTGTCCTGACTGATCTGACCTGAGCTGACCTGACCGGACCTGACCTGACCAGTCAAGTCCTGACCTGAAGTGAACTGGCCTGACTTTTCCAGAGGAGACCTGACCTGACGTGACATGACCTGCCCTGACCAGACCTGACGTGGCCTGACCTGACTTGACCTGACCTGACTTGACCTGTCCTGACTTTAACCGGCCTTACCTGACCTCACCTGTCCTGACTGACCTGACCTGACCTGATCTGATTTGACCTGACCTGACCTATCCTGACTGATCTGACCTGAGCTGACCTGACCTGACCTGAGCTGACCAGTCATCAACTGACCTGAACTGAACTGACCTGACTTTTCCAGAAGAGACCTGACCTGACGTGACCTGACCAGCCCTGACCAGACATGACATGGCCTGACCTGGCCTGACCTGTACTGACTAGACCTGACCTTACCTCACCTGGCATTACCTGACCTGACCCGAACTGTCCTGACTTTAACCAGCCTT
>NW_016965545.1:0-558 GCF_001483705.2 Eufriesea mexicana
ATGTCCAAGAAAGTTAGGTCACCACAATATTAGCCGAAAATGTAAATAAAATTTAATTTTCCATTCAGATTCGATAGCATTGCCATGCCTATATCACGCCAATAGGATATTTCTTCCTTAATTATGCAAGAAAGATAGCTCACCACGATATTAGTCGAAAATGTCAATAAAATTTATTTTTCCAGACAGATTCTATAGCATTGAAATGGCTATAGCACGCCAATAGGATATTTCTTCCTTAATTATGCAAGAAAGATAGCTCACCACGATATTAGTCGAAAATGTCAATAAAATTTATTTTTCCAGACAGATTCTATAGCATTGAAATGGCTATAGCACGCCAATAGGATATTTCTTCCTTAATTATGCAAGAAAGATAGCTCACCACGATATTAGTCGAAAATGTCAATCAATAAAATTGAATTGTCCAGCCAGATTCTATAGCATCGCAATGACTATGGCGCGACAGTAGAATCTTTCCTGCATATATATCCGAGAAAGTTAGGTCACCACAATACTAGCCGAAAATGTCAATAAAATTCAATTTTCCAGACAGAT
>NW_016965546.1:0-348 GCF_001483705.2 Eufriesea mexicana
TTTTAGATTGGGCCATTGTTATGATAGGATATTTCCGACATTTGTGCTATACACAGAAATGCGATGGACCTGTGCTCTCTACTTCGCTATAGTATGTTCAGCTTGGCTTTAGGGATGCCAGCAAGCGTGACCTCGGCACGTTAGGTTGGGTTCGGTTACGTTCGGTCATGTTACATTTGGTTAGGTTAGGATATTGTAGCTCCGACCTTTCTGCCGTGCACAGCGATTCTATTGATTTCTGCCCACTTCGCACCTCTAGCGTTTTCTGCTTGGCCATGTCGGAGTGTGGGGGCGCAATACACGGCTCGTCACGTTGGGTTGAGTTACGTTGCGTTGGTTACGTTAAGT
>NW_016965547.1:0-233 GCF_001483705.2 Eufriesea mexicana
TTCCCAGCACCAGGTGAAAATATTAAACCACAGTAGGGAGCAGATGACCACCTAATAGCAGACCATAGCCCTAAAGTCAAAGCAACCCTCTCCTAACCTAACCAACAGTAACATAATCGAACGTAACATAACTTACACTAACGTGCCGATACCGCCATTGTTGCCATCCCAAGAGCCAAGCTGGATATACTAGAGCACAGTAGAGCGCCGAAAACCACCGAATAGCAATGTAC
>NW_016965548.1:0-887 GCF_001483705.2 Eufriesea mexicana
TGCATATATAAGGACAATAGATACTATTGGCGTGATATAGCCATTGCAATGCTATTGAATCTGGCTGGAAAATTCAATTTTATTGACGTTTTCGTCTAATATCGTGGTGAGCTAACTCTCTCACATAAATAAGGCGAATTGATTTTGTTGGCGTACTATAGCCATTACAATGCTATAGAATCACGATGCATAATTCAATTATATTGACATTTACCACTGATATCGCAGTGAGCAGTACCATTTGCCAAAATAAGGTGGAAAGATTCTATTGACATGCAGTAGCCACTGCAATTCCATAGAATCTGCCTTAAAAATTCGATTTTATTGACATTTTCGACTAATATTTTCGACTAATATCGTGGCAACCTATCTTTCTTCCATATATAAGCAGGAAAGATTCTACTGGCGTGCTATAGCCATTGCAATGCAACATTACAATGTTATAGAATCATGCTGGAAAATACATTTTTATTGACATTTTCCACTAATATCGTGGTGAAATAGCTGTATTGCAAAAATATGGATGAAATATACTATTTGCACGGTATGGCGATTACAATGCTTTAGAATCTGGCTGGAAAATTCAATTTTATTGACACTTTCGACTTATATCGCTGTGACCTAACTTTCTAGCATATATAAGGAGGAAAGATTCTACTGGCGTGATATAGTAATTGCAATGCCATAGAATCTGTCTGGAAAATACAATTTCAATGACATCATCGACTAATATCGTCAGGAGCGAGCTTTCTTGCATAAATAAGGAGGAAGGATTCTATTGGCGCGCCATAGCAATTGTAATGCTATAGAGTCTGGCGGGAAAGTTAAATTTTATTGACGTTTTCGACTAATATCGTGGTGACCTAACATTCTTGCATATATAAGGA
>NW_016965549.1:0-718 GCF_001483705.2 Eufriesea mexicana
GCCAAGCAGAGCATATAAGAACAAAGTAGGGAGTAGAAAACTAGTGAATAGCGCAAGAGTCAAGTCCATCATAATAATACCTAACCTACCTAGCCTAACCAATCGTAACCTAACTCAGGCCATCGTGTCACGACCACTATTGCTGACCAGCTCAGAGACGAGCAGAGGATAGTATGGCAATGTAAACCGCAGAAATGCATCGAATGACAGTGCTTAGCACAAATGTCAAAGCTATACACTCCTAACGTAACCAATCGTAACATACCCAAGCGTAACCTAAGTCAACCGTACGTGCCGCGACCGCAGTTGCTGGCGTCACTAGAGCCAGGCAGAACATATTATAGGAAATGGGACCGCAGAAATACACATAATCGCAAGGTACAGCGGAAAAGTAAAGGCCATCCAAATCGGACCCAAGCAAAGATAACAAAGCCAAACGTGACCTAATACTGTCTAACCAGCCGCGGCTACAATTTCCGGCATCCACAGTGCCAAGCAGTACATGCTAGAGAAGAGTAGCTCACAGAAATCCAGTACAGCACAAGAGTCAAACATATCCTACATAACCCAAACAAGCCGAACCTAACCAAATGTAACCTAGCCCTACCTAGCGCCCCGCGGCCGCTATTTCTGGCATACCCTGAGTCGAGCAGGAAAGAGTAGAGCAATGTAGAGCCCAGACATCCAGCGGATGGCAGCGTATATCACAAAATTCGAA
>NW_016965550.1:0-220 GCF_001483705.2 Eufriesea mexicana
GTGGTGAGCTAACTTTCTTGCATTATTAAGGAAGAAATATCCTATTGGCGTGCTATAGTCATTTCGATGCTATTGAATCAGGCTGGAAAATTCAATTTTACTGACATTTTCGGCTAATATCGTGGTGACCTAACTTTCTTGCATAAATAAGGAGGGAAGATTCTATGGGCGCGCTATTGCCATTGCAATGCTATAGAATCTGGCTTTAAAATTCAATTTT
>NW_016965550.1:262-855 GCF_001483705.2 Eufriesea mexicana
TACCTTTCTTGCATACATAAGGGGGAAAGATTCTACTGGCCTGCTATATCCATTTTAATGCTATAGAATCTGTCTGGAAAATTGTATTTTATTGACATTTTCGACTAATATCGTGGTGAGCAAACCCACTTTTGTAATTAAGGAGGAAAGATACTATAGGCATGCTACAGCCGTTGCAGTTGTATATAATCTGCGTGCAAAATTCGATTTTATTGACATTTTCGACTGACATCGTGGTGAGCTAACTTTCTTGCATAAATAAGGAAGAAATATCCTATTGGCGTGCTGTAGTCTTTGCGATGCTATAGAATCTGTCTGGAAAATTCAATTTTATTGACGCTTTCGGCTAATATCGTGGTGACCTAACTTTCTTCCATAAATAAGGAGGAAAGGTTCTACTGGCGTGACATAGCCATTGCAATGTTATAGAAACTTGCTGTGAAATACAATTCCATTGACATTTTCGACTAATATCGTGGTGGGCTAACTTTGTTGCATAAATAAGGAGGAGAGACTCTAGTGGAGTGCTTCAGCCATTGCAATCCTATAGGATCTGGCTGGAGAATACATTTTTATTGACTTCTTCGACTAAT
>NW_016965551.1:0-1625 GCF_001483705.2 Eufriesea mexicana
AAAAATACATCCGTACATCCATACATTCGTACATCCATGCATCCATAAATCCGTACAACCTTACAACCATCCATCCATACATACTTGCATACGCACATCCACACATCCATACGTACTCCCTTACACATATCCATATATACATCCATTCTTCCGTACATTCGTCCATCCGTACGTCAATCCATCCACACTTCCAACCATCCATACAGTCATCCATCGATACATACATCCATACATACATCCATACATCCATACATAAACCCATACACTCACCCATACATACATTCATAGATACATCCGTACATACATCCATACATACATCCATACATCCACCCACAGATACATCCGTACATTCGCCCTTCCATACACGCATCCATACATCCCTCCATCCATCCACCCATACATAAATCCACCTAACCACACATCCATCCATCCATACATCCGTACATATATACATCCATACATACATACATCCGTAGATCTGTCCATCCACACCCCTGTCCATCCATACCTCCATCTATCGCCACAGCCATCCGTCCATTCATCCACCCATCCGTACAACCATCCTACCATACATCCACCCATCCATACATCCACCCATTCATACATCGATCGATCCATACATCCGTCCTTCCATACATCAACCCAACTGTCCATCCATCCACACAGACATACATACATACACCAATACACACATGAATACGTACACACTTACATACATCCATACAAACATCCATCCATACTTTCATGCATACATCCATACATTCATCTATACAAGCATCCGTACATTCCACCATGCATACATCCATACATTCCTCCATGCAAACATCCATAAATACAACCGATCTTCTGTCCATCCAGCCATCCATTCATCCATCCACACATCCATACATCCATGCATTAGTACAACCATATATTCGTACATCCATCCATTCGTACATCCATACATCCATAAATCCATCCACCAAACCATCCGTCCATCTATACATACATACATCAATACATACATCCACACATACAATCATACATTCATTCATACATACATCCATACACCCATACATTCATACATCCATACAACCATACATATATACATGCGTACATTCATACTCCCGTACATCCGTCCGTCCATACCCCAATCCATCCATACATCCACCCATCCATACAGACATTCATCCAGACATACAACCACCCATACAGCCATCTTTCCATACTTCCATCCATCCATACATACACCCATCCATAATCCATCAAACCATACATACTTCGAACCATACAAGCAGGCATCCATACATCCATCGATCCATACATCTATCCATCCATACATAGAACCATAGACACATTCATACATCCACACATCCATAAATCCATCCATCCATACATCCATCGAACCATACATACACCCATACATACATCCATACATACATCCATACATCCATCCATCCATCCATCCATTCATTCATACTTCCATCCATCCATGCATCCATACATATATACATCCATACATTCATATATCCGGACATACATACATTAATACATCCATACATTCATGCATCCATACATCCTATCATCCATACATCCATACATACATACATCCATACATCCATACATACATACATCCACACAAGCAT
>NW_016965552.1:0-745 GCF_001483705.2 Eufriesea mexicana
AGTAGAGTGCGGAAAACGGCCGCATTGCTGCGTAAAGCATAACAGTCAAAGGTATCTTAGCCTTACCTGTCCCAACCTAATCTAACCAAGCGTAACATAACCAAACCTATGAAAGCACAAAATAGCGTGTCTAGACCACTATTGCTGACCCCCGCATATCCAATCAGAACGTACAAGGGCAGAGTGGAGCGCAGAAGACATACGCATCGCAGTGTAAGCTCAAAAGTAAGACACACCACTAGCTTAACCTGACGAAGCGTAGCATAATTTAACATTATGTGCCGACGCCACTATTGCTGCCTTTCCCAGAGCCAAGCTGAAAATATTAGAGCACAGTACAGCGCAGAATTGCTCCGAATGGCTGTGTAGAGCGCAAAAGTCGAAGCTGTCCCCTCTTAACCAAACAAATCGTAGCTTACCCAAACGTAACCTAATTCAACCTAACGTGCAGGGACCACTGTTTCTGGCCTCCCCTGTGACGAGCAGGGTGCAGCAGAGCAGAGCAGGGTGCCGAAACGCACCTACTAGCAGTCGTTGCCAAGAAAGTCACAGATATCGAAACCTAACCCAAGCAAATGAAACCTATCCAAGCGTAACGTGCCCCTACCGAATGTGAACAGACCACTATTAGAGTAGAGCGCAGAAATCCACCCAATAGCAGCGTATACCACGAAAGCCAAAACTACGCAAGCCTATCCCAATCTAACGTAACCTAGCCAGACGTAGCCTAATTCAACCTAACGTG
>NW_016965553.1:0-624 GCF_001483705.2 Eufriesea mexicana
ATAACCATTGAGTTGATATAGAATCAGGCTGGAAAGCACAGTTATATTGACAGATTCGACTAACATCGTGGTGAGCTATCTTTTTGCATAATTAAGGCTGGTAGATTCTATTGGCGTGCTGTAGCCAATGCATTGCTATAGTATCTGTCTGGAAAAATCATTTTTATTGACATTTACGACTAATATCGAAGTGACCAATCTTCCTTGCATAAGTAAGGGGAAAGATAGTTTTGGCATGCAGTAGCCTTTGCAATACTATGGACTCCGGCAGGAAAATTCAATTTTACTGACATTTTCGACTCATATCGTGGTGAGCCACCTTTGTTGCATAAGTAAGGACAAAAGATACTATTGGCGTGCTATTACCACAGCAACGCTATTGAATCTTCATGGAAAGTTCAATTATACTGACATTTTCGACAAATATCGTGGTGAGCTAACTTTATTGCATAAATAAGGAGGATAGAACCTCTTGGCGTGTTATAGCCATGGCAGTGCTGTAGATCCTCCCAAGAAAGTTCAATTTTATTGATATTTACGACCAATATCGTGGTGAGATAGCTTTCTCGCATAAATAAGGAGGAAATATACTGTTGGCGTGCTATAGCCACTGTATTGCTGGGG
>NW_016965554.1:0-741 GCF_001483705.2 Eufriesea mexicana
GGATGTATGTATGTATGGATGTTTGAATGTATGGATGTATTTGCGTTATGTATGTATGGGTGATTGTATGTACGATTGAATTTATGGGTGTATGTGTGGATCTCTGTATTGATATGTGTATGGATGCATGGCGGGGTGGATGGATTTGTGGTTGGATGTACGGATGGAAGGATGTATGAATCGATGTATGTATGGATATTTGAATGTATGGATCTATTTGAGTTATGTATGAATGGATTTATTGATGTACGCATGTATGGATGTACGGATGCTTGGATATATGTATATGTGTGCGGATGAATGGTTGGTTGGATGGACGGAAGGGCGGATGTACGTACGGATGTATGTATGGGTGTATGTATGGATGTACGTAAGAATGTATGTATGTATGTATGTATGGACGAATGTATGCGTGTATGTAAGGATCTGTGTGCTGACGTGTGTATGGATGCATGGATGGATGGGCGGATGGATGTATGGATGTATGCATGTATGGATTCATGCATGCATGGATGTATATATGGATGTTTGAATGGATGTATGTATGTGTGTATGTATGGATGTATGGAAGGATGTATGTATGAATGTATGTATGGACGAATGTATTGGTGTATGTATGGATGTATGTTTTGATGTATGTATGGATCTATGGATGGATGGATGGATGGATGTCGTATGGATGGATGGATGTATGGATCGATCGATGTTTGGATCTATGGATGTATGAAACGATCGATGTAT
>NW_016965555.1:0-388 GCF_001483705.2 Eufriesea mexicana
ATCTGGCCTGACCGGGCCTGACCTGAGCTGACCTGAACTGACAGCATCTGACCTGACCTGACCTGACCTGACCTGTCCTGGCCCGACATCACCTCACCTGACCTGACCGGACTTATCTGACCTGACCTGACCTGACCTGACCTAGCCTGAACTGACCTGAGCTGACCTTACCTGGCCTGACATTACCTGACCTGAACTGTCCTGACCTGACCTGACCGGACTCATCTGACCTGACTTGACCTGGCCTGAACTTGTCTGACCTGAACTGACCTGAACTGACCGCAACTGACATGACCTGACCTGGCGTGACCTGAACTGACCTGAAAGGACATCACCTGACCAGACCTGACCTGACATGACCTGACCTGACCTGACCTGACCTGACCTG
>NW_016965555.1:9869-10088 GCF_001483705.2 Eufriesea mexicana
ATGACCTGACCTGACTTCACCTGACCTTGCCAGACCTGGCCTGACCTGAACTGACCTGAACTTACATCATCTGACCTGACCTGACCTGACATGACCTGAGCTGACCTGACTTGACCTGACCTGACCTAACCAGACATAGCCTGACCTGACCTGACATGACCTGACTGATCTGACCTGACCTGAGCTGACCTGACACGACCTGGCCGCGCCTGTCCTGAC
>NW_016965556.1:0-735 GCF_001483705.2 Eufriesea mexicana
GGGGTGGATGGATTGGTGGATGAATGTATGGATCGATCGATGTATGGATGGATGGATGTATGGTACGATCGATGTATGGGTGGTTGGATGTATGGTTGCATGGATGTATGGATGGATGGCAGTATCGATAGATGGATGTATGGGTGGATAGAGGTATGGATGGACGGATCTACGGATGTATGGATGTATGGATGTATGTATGGATGTATGCATAGATGGATGAGTGTATGGGTGGATGGAATTATTGATGTATGGGTGTGCGTGTGTATGGATGTATGGATGGATGCATGTATGGGTGGGTGGTTGTGTGAATTTGTGGATGTATGTATGTATGGATGCTTTAATGTATGGATGTATTTGAGTTATGTATGTATGGATTTATTGATGTACGCATGTATGGATGTACGCATGCATGGATATATGGATATGTGGGTGGATGAATGGATGGGTGGATGGACGGAAGAACGGATGAATGTATGTATGTATGTAAGGAGATATGTCTTTGGATGTATGGATGCGTGTGTGTATGGATGTATGTATGGATGTATGTACGGATGTGTGTATGTATGGGTGTATGGGTGTAAGTATGGATGTGTGGATGTACGTATGTATGTATGTATGGATGTATGGTTGTATGGTAGTACGAATTTATGGATGCATGGCTCTGTGTAGGTATGGATGTACGAATGGATGGATGTATGGATGTATATATGTATGGGTGTATGTATTGATAGA
>NW_016965557.1:0-521 GCF_001483705.2 Eufriesea mexicana
GGTTAGGTTAGAATGAGTTAGGCTGTGTCAGGTTTGGTTAGGTTGGGTTAGGTTAGGTTAGGTAAGGTTAGTCTACGTAAGGTTGCGTTACGTTAACTTTGTATAGGTACAGTTTGGAAAGGTAGGTTACGTTAGGTTTGGTGAAATAAGGTTGGGTTGTGTTGGGTTAGGTTAGGTTAGGTTAGGTTAGGTCGGGTTAGGTTAGAATGGGTTAGGTTGTGCCAGGTTAGGTTAGGTTAGGTTTGGTTAGGTTACGTTAGGTTAGGTCAGGTTAGGTTAGGTTAGGTCTGGTCAGGCCACGTCAGTTTATGTTAGGATAGGTTAGGTTAGGTTGGGATAGGTTAGTTTGAGTTAGGTTAAGTTAGACTACGTTAGGATAGGTTAGGTTAGGTGACGTCATGTTACGCCCGGTACAGGTATGCTTGGGTTAGGTTAGGTTAGTTTCGGTTAGGTTAGGATAGGTAAGGTTAGGTTAGGTTAGGTTAGGTTAGGTTAGGATAGGTGAGGTCATGTTACTCCCG
>NW_016965558.1:0-595 GCF_001483705.2 Eufriesea mexicana
ATTCGCATTTTCGACTAGTATCGTGGTGAGCTAACATTTTTGCATAAATAAGGAGGAAAGATTATTTTGTCGTCCAATAGTCATCGCAATGTTATAGTATCTAGCTGGAAAATATAATTTCACTGACATTTCGTCTAATATCGTGGTGGGCTAACTTTCTTGCATAATTAAGGATTTAAGACTCTAATGGCGTGCTACAGCCATTGGAATGATATAGAATCTGTCCGAAAAATACTATTTTATTGTCATTTTCGAGTAATATTCAGGTGAGCTTACTTTCTTGCATAAAGAACTAGGAAAGATTCTACTGGCGTGCTATAGCCATTGCAATGCTATAGAATATGGCTGGAAAATCCAATTTCATTGACATTCCGTCTAATATCGTGGTGAGCTAACTTTCTTGCATAATTAAGTATTTAAGATTCTAATGGCGTGCTATAGCCATTGGAATGATATAGAATCTGTACGGAAAATAATATTTGATTGCCATTTTTGACTAATATCGGGGTGAGCTAACCTTCCTGCATAAAGAACTAGGAAAGATTCTACTGGCGTGCTATAGCCATTGCAGTGCTACAGAATATGGCTGGAAAAT
>NW_016965559.1:0-439 GCF_001483705.2 Eufriesea mexicana
AAGTGCTCTGCCACCCTTTGCTTCGCCCCTTGGAGGCCAGGAGCAGTGGTCCCGGCCCGTCATTTTGGAATAAGCTGCACTTGGTTAGGTTTGGTAACGTCTGGTTAGGCTTCCGCACCTACGGCTTTTGAGTCATGCACTGCAATGAGGTGGAATGCTGCGCTCTACTGTGCTCTAGTACATTCTGCATGTCTCTGTCGATGACAGCAATAGTGGTATCGTAATGTTAGGTTTCGTTGCGCTACGTTTGGATATGTCACGTTTGGCAATGTTAGGATAGCCAACTATGACTTTTGTGCAACGCACTGCTATTCCGCGTGTTTCTGTGCTCTACTGTGCTCTGGTGTATTCTGCTTTCCTCTGGTTAGTCCAGCAATATTTGCCTCATCACGTTATTTCGAGTTACACAGCGTTAGGGTAGGCTATGTTGGGTCAGGTT
>NW_016965560.1:0-831 GCF_001483705.2 Eufriesea mexicana
TTGTTTACGCAGAGAAGACTGCTCACATCAATATTAGTCGAGAAAGTCAATAAAATTTGACTTTTCCGTCAGATTCCATTGCAGTGAGATGGCAATAACAAACCAATAGGATCTTTCCTCCTGATTTATGTTGAAAAGTTTGCTCACCACATTAGTCGAAAATATCAGTAGAATTGCACTTTTCAGTCAGATTCTATTGCAAAGCTATGGCTATAGCAAGCCAATAGAATCCTTCCTCCTTAACTATGCCAAAAAGTTTGCGCACCACCATATTAGTCGATAATGAGCTTTCCGGTCAGATTCTATTCCAACTCAATGGCAAGAGCAAACCAATGGTATCTTACCTTCGTATTTATTCAGAAAAGCGTGCTCACCGCGATATTAGTCGAGACAGTCAATGGAATTGAGCTCTTCAGGCAGATTCTGTTGCAATGCAATGGCTATAGCAAGCCAGTAGGATCTTTCCTCCTGATTTATGCAGAAAGGTAAGCTCACCACAACACTAGCCGAATATGTCAATAGAATTGATATTTTCAGTCGGATTCTATTGCAATGCTATGGCTATAGCTAGCCAATAGAATACTTCCTCCTTATTTATGCCGAAAAGCTTTCGCACCACCATATTTGTCGATAACGAGCTTCCCGGTCAGATTCTACTGAAATGCAAGGGCTATAGCAAACAATATGAATTTTTCCTTCGTATTTATTCAGATTCATCTGCTCATCTCCATATTTGTCGAAAATGTCAATAGAATTGAACTTTTCAGGCAGATTCTCCTGCAATGCAACGGCTATAGCAAAAAAATAGAATCTTTCCTCCTTATTTACGCA
>NW_016965560.1:875-2127 GCF_001483705.2 Eufriesea mexicana
AAATGTCAATAAGATTGTGTTTTCCGGGTAGTATCTAATGCAGTGCATTGTCTACTGCAAACCAATGGAATCTTGCCCCCTTATTTGTGCAGAAAGGGTACCTCAACTCGATATTGGTCGAAAATGTCAATAAAATTGAACTTTTCAGCCAGACTCTATTGCAATGCAATGGCAATAGCAACCCAATGGAATCTTACCTCGTTGTTTACGCAGAAAAGACTGCTCACCCCAATATTAGTCGAAAATGTCAATAGTATTGAACTATTCAGGCAGATTCTGTTGGAATGCAATTGCTACAGCAAACCGATAGGGTCTTTCCACCTTATTTACGCAGAAAGGTTTGCTCCCCGAAATAGTAGACGAAAATGTCAATATGATGGAGTTTTCCAGGCAGTATCTAATGCAATGCTATGTCTACAGCAGAGCAATGGAATCTTCCCTCCTTATTTGCGCAGAAAGGTTTGCTCAACAAGATATTAGTCGAAAATATCGATAGAATAGATATTTTCTGACAGATTCTGATGCAATGCAATGGCTACAGCGAACCAATAGAATCCTTCCTCCTTATTTATGCCGAAAAATTTGCGCACCACCATATTAGTCGATAACGAAATTTCCGGTCAGATTCTATTGCAACTCAATGGCTACAGCAAACCAATGGTATCTTACATTCGTATTTATTCAGAAAAGCGTGATCACCGCGATATTAGTCGAGATAGTCAATGGAATTGAGCTCTTCAGGCAGATTCTGTTGCAATGCAATGGCTATTGCAAGCCAGCAGGATCTTTCCTCCAGATTTATGCAGAAAGGATAGCTCACCACAACATCAGCCGAAAATGTCATTAGAATTGATATTTTCAGACAGATTCTATTGCAATGCTATGGCTATAGCGAGCCATTAGAATACTTCCTCCTTATTTATGCCGAAAAGCTTTCGCACCACCATATTTGTCGATAATGAGCTTCCCGGTCAGATTCTACTGCAATGCAAGGGCTACAGCAAACAATAGGAATCTTTCCTTCGTATTTATTCAGATTCATATGCTCACCTCAATATTTGTCGAAAATGTCAATAGAATTGGACTTTTCCGTCAGATTATATTGCAATGCAATGGCTATAACAAACCAATAGGGTCTTTCCTGCTTATTTATGTAGAAAATTTTGCTCACCACGATATTAGTCGAAACTGTCAATAAAATAGAGCTTTTCAGTCAGACTCTATTGCAATGTTGTTGCTATAACATACAAAT
>NW_016965561.1:0-693 GCF_001483705.2 Eufriesea mexicana
GCAGTGTATAGCGCAAAAGTCGAAGACACCCTGACCAAACATGGCCTAACCTGACCCAACGAAGCGTAACATAACCAAACGTAGCATAACCAATCGTAGCGTGCCGATCCCAATACTGCATGCCCTCCCAGGGCCAAGCTGAACAAATTAGAGCACAGCAGTGTGCAGAAATCCGCCGAAAAGCCGTGTATAGCGCATGAGTAAAAGTTAGACCCCCCTAACCTGACCAATCGTAAAGTAACCAAACGTAGCATAACTCAAAGTAACGTGTCGATACCAATGCTGCTGGCCCTTCCAGAGCAAAGCTGAACATACAAGGGCACGGCTGAATGCAGAAATCTACCGTGTAGCAGTGTGTAACAGGAAAGTCGAAGCTATGCAAACCTAACCCAAACCAACGTATCCTAACCAAACGTTGCCCAACTCAATCTAACGTGCCGAGACAACTGTTGCTGGCCTACTCAGAGCCAAGTATAGAGTATTAGAGAACAGTGGAGCGCAGAAGCCCACCGAATAGCAGTGTATAGCACAGATCACAGACTAATCCTGACCTAACCTGAATTAACATAACCAGACAAACGTAAACAAACTAAAGCTAACGAGCCGAGCATACTTTTGCTGGATTCCCCATCGCGAAGCAGAACATATTAGAGGAGTGCAGAGCGCAGAAGTCCATAGAATGGCAATGAACAT
>NW_016965562.1:0-538 GCF_001483705.2 Eufriesea mexicana
GGAATTAAGATCATGAGTGCGTAGATTAATACATATGCTGAAGTACTCTCGTGATGGCTGCACTCAGTACTTTTTCGTCGATTGCCTGCGTCTCGAGCGATATTGGGTCTGTCCTTTGCCAACCCAGAATTGCAATAATACTAATAAGCTCACAGCATAGACTTATCCAGCGGCAGCAGTCCTTGGATGGCTGCTGTACTCAGTGCCGTTATTGCAATTACTACTTTCTCGAGATAGAACGGATCTCTCTAATGCGATTCAAGAGACTCAATACTACCTACATCCTCATTGAACAGGCTTCTCTACGGCTACAGTGCTCTCCTGATGTATGTACTATGAACCGTACTTTCAATTACAAATATCTCTAGCCATAACTATACATTGTTTATTCTGGACTTGCTTTGGAACCTACATCATCAGTGAACAAATTAATCGAGCGTCTACGTTACCCTGAAGATGGCTGCACTCATTAATCTTTCGTCAATTTTTAATGCATGGAGAGATAATTGGTCAGTCCGTGGTGTCTATAGAATAGCAA
>NW_016965563.1:0-537 GCF_001483705.2 Eufriesea mexicana
ACAACGCAAAGTAACATACCGATACCACTATTTCTGGCCATCCCAGAGCCAAGCTGAACATGTCAGAGCACAGTAGAGCACAGAAATCCGCTGAATATCAGTGCATAGCGCAATAGTCAGAGTATGCCCATCCCAACCTAGCAAACCGTAACGTAACCAAACGTAACGAAACTCAACGTAACGTGCCGACAGTAATATTCCTTGCCCGCCCGGAGCCAAGCTGAACATATCAGAGCGCAGGAGAGCACAGAAATCCTCCGCATTTCAGTGTAGAGCACAAGAGTCAAAGGTATCCTAACCTGACCCATACAATCCTAACCTAATGGAACGTAACCTAAACCTACATTACGCGCCGCGGCCACAGTTTCTGGCCACCATAGAGCAAAGCAGAGCATATGAGATCACAGTAGAGAGCAGGAATATGCCGCGTTGCAGTTTACAAGTGCAAATGTCCTAACCTAACCAGACCTAACGTAACCTAACCAAACGTAGCATTACTAAACGTAACGTTCCGATACCATTGTTATTGGAACTTCC
>NW_016965564.1:0-641 GCF_001483705.2 Eufriesea mexicana
AACAAAACGTAGACTGACTAAGACTAACATGCCGAGTCCACTATTGCTGGCCTCCACATATATAAGCGGATGCCAGTAGAGCACTGCAGATCGCAGATATCGACAGAATAGCAGTGCATAGCACAAAAGTCACAACTACCCTAACCAAGCCAAACCAAACCTAGCCAAGCCAAACCAAACCTAGCCAAGCAAAGCGTAACTTAGCTCAACCTTTCGTGCCGAGACCAGCATTGCTGGCCACGCCAGAGACAAGCAGAACATACTACAGCACAGTAGAGCGCAGAAATTCGCCGTATAGCAGTGTATAGCACGAAGGTGAAAGCTATCCGGTCGTAACCTTACCAAACATAACGCAACCAAACGTAGCCTAACCCTTCCTATCGTACCGACACCTCAATTGCTGCCCTCCTCAGAGCCATGGAGACCACGTTAGAGGAGAGCAGAGCGCAGAAGTCCATAGAATTGCAGAGCATGACACAAAATCCGAAGCAACTATCCTATCATAGAAAAACGTAACATAACGGAACGTATCATAACTAAACCTGACGCGCCGAGGCCACGCTTGCTTGCCACACCAACGCGAAGCTGAATTTACTGGAGCACAGCTCAGCGCAGTTATCCACAGCATTGCAGTGTGTAGC
>NW_016965565.1:0-509 GCF_001483705.2 Eufriesea mexicana
AGGCAAAGTCAGGTCAAGTTAGATCAGGTCATGCCAGGTCAGGTCCGGTCAGGTCAGGTCAGGACATGTCATGTCATTTCTGGTCAGGTCGCGTCAGGAGATGTCAGATCAGGCCAGGTCAGGTCAGTCCGGTCAGGTCAGGTCAGGAATAGTTCGGTCAGGTTAGGTGAAGTTAGGTTTTGTGTAGTTAGACTCGGTTAGGTTAGGTCGGGTCAGGTCAGGTTGGGTTAGGTCAGATCAGGTCAGGTCAGCTAAGCTCAGGTCATGTCAGGTCAGGTCATGTCATGTCATGTCTGGTCAGGTCACGTCAGGAGAGGTCAGGTCAGTCCAGATCATATATGGTCAGGTCAGGTCAGGTCAGGTCGGATCAGTCAGGTAAGGTCAGCCCAGGTCAGGTCAGGTCAGGTCAGTTCAGGTCAGGCCAGGTAAGGCCAGATCATATATGATCAGGTCAGGTCATGTAAGGCCTGTTAAAGTCGGGACAGGTCAGGTCAGGCCAGGTAATGTCA
>NW_016965566.1:0-265 GCF_001483705.2 Eufriesea mexicana
AATCCTCAGAGCCAAGCAGAACGTGCTAGAGGAATGTAGATCGCAAAAATCCGTAGAACCGCAATGTATAGCACAAAGGTCAACGCTACCGTATCCTAACGTAACAAAGCGTAACACACCCGAACGTAACCGAACACAACCTATCGTGCCGAGGGTACTATTAGTGGCCTACCGAGGGCCGAGCAGGATGTAGTAGGGGAAAGTAGCGCTCAAAAATGAATAGAAACGCAGTGTGTAGCAGAAAGGTCAAAGATATCTGGACCTA
>NW_016965567.1:0-546 GCF_001483705.2 Eufriesea mexicana
TGTACTTGCCATTGGATTGAAGGCGATAGGCGATCTATTCACCAAGCTATAGCAGGCTATAGATTTTGAATAGACCTATTCTCTGCAAGTAGATGGCTGTACCTGCCATTGGATGAGGGCGTTAGGCGACCTATTCACCAAGCTATAACAGATTATATATTTTGAAAAGGCCTATTCTCTGGCAAGTATATGGCCGTACCTGTCATTAGATTGAAGGCGTTGAGCGATCTATTAACCAAGCTATAGCAGGTTATAGATTTTGAATAGACCTATCCTCTGGCAAGCAGATGGCTGTACTTGCCATTGGTTTGAAGGCGTTAGGCGATATGCACACCAAGCTATAACAAGTTATAGATTTTGAATATAGATTTTGAATTGACCTATTCCCTGGCAACGAGATGGCTGTCCTTGCCATAGGATTCAAAGCGTTTGGCGATCTATTCTCCAAGCTATAATAGGTTATAGATTTTGAATAGACCTATCCTCTGGCAAGTAGGTGGCTGCACTTGCCATTTGATTGAAGGCGTTTTGCGATCTAATCGCCAA
>NW_016965568.1:0-1517 GCF_001483705.2 Eufriesea mexicana
TCCGAATGGCAGTGTATGGCACGAAAGTCTAAGTTAACCTGACCGAACTTAACCTCTCCTAACATAACCAAGTGCAAACTTACACTACCTAACGTGCCGCGACTACTATTGCTGGCCTCCGCGGAAAAAAGCGGGAAATATTAGAACAAAGTGGAGCGCAGGGAACCACCGAATAGCAGTGTATAGCACAAACGGCAAAGTAGCTTATCCTAACATAGCGAAACGTAACGTAACCAAACGTAACATAGCTCAGCACGACAGGACGAGACCACAATTTCTGGCCACCACAGAGGCAAGCCGAATGTACTAGGGAGCAGTTGTACGCAGAAATAAGCCACATTGTAGTAAATGGCACAAGAGCCGAAGGTGTACTACCCTAACCTAACCAAACGTAGCACAACTTAACCTAACATGACGAGACCACTATTGCTGGCTCTACAGAGACAAGCAGAATGAACTCGAGCACAGTATATCACAGAAATCCACCGAAAAGCAGTTTGAAGCACATAAGTCAATGTAGCATATCCTAACCGAGCCGAACGTGACATGCCCAAACGTAACATAACTAAGCCGAGCTTGACGAGAACACCATTGCTCGCCTCCACAGAGGCAAAAAGAATGTGCCAGAGCACAGCATAGTGCAGAAATCAACCGCATTGCAGTGAATAGCAAAAAGTTGAAGATATCCTAGCATAATCTGACCCTACCCGACATAACCAAACGTATGGTGACTCAACAGAGCGAGCCGCGGCCACTGCTGCCGGATTCCAAAGTGCCAAGCAGAATACATTAGAGCACATACGACCACAGGAGCCCGCCTGAGAATAGCGTATAGCACGAAAGTCGAAGCCACCATAACCAAACGCAGGCTATCATAACATAATCAAACGTAGCCTAACTTAACGTAGCCCCGACAATTTCTGTCCTCCACAGTGCCAAGCAGAATATAGTAGAGGAAAGTCGAGTGAAGAAATCTTCCGAACAGCAGTGCATGGCACGAAAGTCAAAGAAAACCTGACCGAGCTTGACGGAGCCAAGCCTAATCGAAAGCAACATAACTCAATCTAACATGCCGAGGTCGCTCTTGCTGGCCTCCCCAGAGCCAAGCGGAAAATATTAGAGGACAGTGGAGCGCAGAAATCCGCGGGCAGCAGGGTACAGCGCCAATGTCAGAGCAACCATATCCCAATATATCCAATCTTAACATAACCGAACATAACATATCTCAACCTAACGTACCCCGACCTCTATTGCTGGCCTCTACACAGTCGAGCAGAACTTATTGCAGGAGTGTAGGGCGCAAAGGTCCATAGGAACGCAGTATATAGCACAAGAGTCATATCTATCCAGACCTAACCCATGCTAACGTAACCTAACCAAGCGTAGCATATCCTCAACGTATCTTGCCTCGACCATTATTGCTGGCCTCTCCTGGGCCACACAGAATGCAGTACAGTGCAGTGGAGCGTGGAAATCTATCGAAGGACTGTGTATGAAACGGAAGTCAAAGCTACCCT
>NW_016965569.1:0-284 GCF_001483705.2 Eufriesea mexicana
TCGCTAGAAACGACCGTAAAGCACTTCGACTATTTTGGAATTGCTTTAGAATATGCATCACCATCGAACAAATTAATCCAGCGACTACGGCAATGTGGTGATCGCTGTTGAAATTACTGCTTTGCCATTTGTTAATTTCACGAGAGATGATTGGTCTATACTCCCTCATTCTAGAATTGCAATAGAATACATGTCATCAATCAACAGATTAACACAGTGGTTATAGTGCAACATTGGTGAACGTATCAAATACCATACTGGGAATTTCAAATAACTATCCATAA
>NW_016965570.1:0-5422 GCF_001483705.2 Eufriesea mexicana
AGCGTAACCAAGCCCAACTTAACGTGCCGCGACCAATACTGCTGGCCTCCCCAGCGCCAAGCACAACACATTAGTGGAGAGTAGGACGCGTACGGTTAGGTTGGTTTAGGGTATGTTTGATTAGGATATCTTCAACTTTATGACTGCACACTTCTATTCCGTGCATTTCTGCGCTATAGTAGGTGCTGCTTGGATATGGGGTAGGCAGCAATAGTGACCTCGGCACGTTAGTTTGAGTTAGGCAAAATTTTGCTGCTTTCTGTTGGTTTGGGTTAGGTTTGGGTAGCTCTCACGTTTCCGATATACACTGCGATCCAATGGGCTACTGAGTTCTACTCTCCACTAATGTGTTCTGCATGGCTCTGGCGTGGATATCAATAGTGGTCGCGGAACGATTGGAGGAGTAAGGTTACGTTTGGTTATGCTACGATTGGATGGGTTAGGAGAAGATAGGTCTGACTTTAGTTATATAGTCTGCCATTAGGTGGCTTTCTGCAGCCTACAGTCCTTTAATATTTTCAGCATCGCGCGGGCAAGGACAGCGATATTGGTTTGCACTCGTTACGGAGAGTAAGGTTACGATCTGTTGGGTTGGGGAAGGCTTAGTTTGGTTAGGGTATCTCCATCTTTTTGACTGCACACTTCTATTCCGTGGATTTCTGCGCTCTGCTGTGCTCTAGTGCGTGCTGCTTGAATCTGGGGAGGGAGCAATTGTGACCTAGGCACGTTAGATTGGGTTAGGCTATGTTTTGCTACGTTCTGTTGGTGTGAGTTAGGAGGTGATAGTTTGCCTTTAGTGGTATAGTCTTGTATTTGGTAGTCCTCTGCGCCATCAGCGCTCGAATATTTCCAGCTTGGCTCTGGCAAGGCAAGCAAGTGCGGTCTCGACACGTTACGATGGGTCAGGCTACGTTAGGTTAGGTAGTGTTAAGCTAAGTTCGGTTAGGGTAGCTGTATCTTTCGTGCCGTACACAGCTGTATGGTGTACTACTGCGCTCTGCGGTGCTCTAGTATGTCCTGCTTGTCTCTGGGAATGGCAGCAATAGCGGTCTCGGCAGGTTAGTTGGAGTGAGGCTATGTTCTGTTTTGTTCTGTTGGTTTGGGTTAACCACAGGTAGTTCTGACTTTCCTGATATACATTGCGATTCTATGGATTTCTGCCTTCTACTCTCCACCAATATGTTCTGCTTCGCTCTCGGGAGGCCTCCAATAGCGGTCGCGGCACGTTAGGTTCAATTAGGTTACGTTTGGTTATGTCACGATTTGTTAGGTTAGGGGAGGTACCTTGAACTTAGCGCTATAGTCTGCCATTAGGTGAACTTCTGCGCCCTACATCGCTCTAATATCTTCAGCTTGGCTGTGGCAAGACCAGAAATACTGGTTGCGGCACATTAGGTTGGGTTGTGTGTTGTTTGGCTATATTATGAATAGTTATGTTAGGAGAGAATGGCTTTAACTTTAGTGCTGTAGTATACTAACAGGTGGATTTCTTCTTCCATTCGCTCTAATATTTTCAGCTTGGCTCTGCGAAGGCCAGCAATAGCGCCCTCGGCACGTTATGTTGAGTCAGTTTATGTTCGGCTAGGTTGGGTTAGGCCACGTTTGGCTGGGATAGCTTTAACTTTTGTGTTGTATACAGCTATTCTGTGGATATTCACGCCCTGCTGTGCTTTAATATTTCCAGCTTTGCTCTGGGGCTGACAACAATGGCGGTCTAGGCACGATAGGTTGTGTTATGTTACGCTTGGTTATGTTATTGTTTTGTGTGTTATCAAACGATAGCTTTGACTTTAGTGATATTGTCTGCTGTTAGGTGGATTTCTGTTCCCTGAGGTGCTTTAGTATTTTCAGCTTGGCTCTGGGGACGGCAGCAATAGCGGTCTCGGCACGTTGGCTTGCGTTATGCTGTGTTTGGTTATGTTGTGTTGGTTTGGGTTAGGTATGGGTAGCTTTGTCTCCTCAGATATATATTGCGATTCCATGGATTTCTGCGCTCTGATCTCCACTAATGTATTCTGCTTGTCTATGGGGAGGACAGCAATATCTGTCGCGGCCCGTTAGGTTGAGTCTGGGTACGTTTGGTAATGTTACGGTTGGCTAGGGTAGGAGAGGATAGCTTTGACTTTAGTGCTATAGTCCGCTATTAGGTGGACTTCTGTGCCCTACAGAGCTCTAATGGCTTCAGTTTGGCTCTGGCAAGGCCAGTAATAACGATCTCGGCACTTTACGTTTAGTCGTGCTACATACGATTATGTTGGATTTGACTATTTCAGGTTAGGGTAGCTTCAACCTTTGTGCTTTGCGCTGTTGTTCGATGGATTTCTGGTCTCCACTATGATGTAGTAATTCCTGCTCGTCACAGGGGAGGGTAGCAATAGAGGACGCGGCACGTCATGTTGATTCCTGTTACTTTCGGTAGTGCTGTGATGTGCTCAGTTTGGTTAGCATAGCTTTAACTTTTGTGTTGTACACTTCTGTTCGGCGGATATTTGCGCGCTGCTGTGCTCTAGTACGTCCTGCCTAGCTGTGGGAGGCCAGCGATAGTGATCTCGGCACGTTACGTTGTGTCAGGTTACGTTCGGTAAGTTTGGGTTAGGCAAGGATTGGTCAGAATAGTTTCAACTTCAGCGTTGTATACTTTACGCAATGGACTTCTGCGCTCTACTGTGCTCCAGCATGACCTGCTTGGCTCTGAAGGTGGCAGCAAGAGTGGTTTCGGCACGTTAGTTAGCGCTATGCTATGCTTGGTTACCTTCTGTTTGTTTGGCTTAGGTATGTGTATCTTTGACTTTTCTGATATGCACTTCGTTTCTATGGATTTCTGCGCTCTACCCTCCACTAATGTGCTCTGCTTCGGTTTGCGGAGGACAGCAGGATTGGACGTGGCACGTCAGGTTGAGTTAGGTTACGTATGGTTGTGTTATGTTTGGCTTGGTTAGGAGTGGATAGCTTTGACTTTAGTGCCATAGTCTGCTACTAGGTGTATTTCTGCGCCCTGCAGTGCTTTAGAGCTCCCAGCTTGGCCCTGGGATGGCCATGAATAGTTGTCTCGGCACGATATGTTGTGTCATGTTACATTCGATTAGCTTTGGTTAGGCAATGTTTGGTCAGGAATGCTGTAACTTTTGTGCTGTACGCTGCTAGTCGGTGGATTTCTGCGATCTACTGCATTCTAGTATGCCCTGCTTGGCTCTCGGGAGTGCAGCAATGGCGGTCACAGCACGTTAGGTTGAGTTATGCTATGTTTGGACGCGTTCCGTTTGTTTGGGATAGGTATGGGTAGCATTTACTTTTCTAATGTACATAGCGATTCCGTGGATTCCTGCTTTGTACTCTCTCACAATGTGTTCTGCTTGGCTCTCGGGAGCTAAGCATTAGTGGTCGCGGCACGTTAGGTTCAATTATGTTACGTTCGCTTATATCACGATGGGCTAGGATAGAAGGTGTAGTTTGACCTCAGCGATACAGTCTGCTATTTGGTGGATTCCTGCGCCCTAATGTGCACTAATATTTGCAGCTTGGCTCTGGGGAGGACAGTAATAGTGGTCGCGGCACGTTATGTTGAGTCAGGTTGCGTTCAGTTTAGTTGGTTTTGGGATAAGCATGGTCAGGATAGCTTCATCTTTTGAGCTGTACACTGTTATTCAAATGGCTGCTGCGCTCTGCTGCGCTCTAGTATGTCCTGTTTCGCTCCGAGGAGGGCAACAATCGCGGTCTCAGCACGTTAGGCTGTGTCCCGTTACCATGGTTTTGTCGGTTTTGCATAAGTTTGGTCAGGGTAGCTTTAACTATTTTTCTGTGCACTGCTTTTCTGCTGATTTCTGCGCTCTACTGTGCTCTAGAATGTCGTGATAGGCTCTGCGGAGGGCAGCAATACCGGTATCTGCACGTTAGTATGATTTATGCCATGCTTGGCTATGTGCGCTTGGTTTGAGTTACGTATGTGCAGCTTTGACGTTTCTGATATGCACTGAGATAAAATGGATTACCGCGTGTTACTCTCCACTAACGAGTTCCGCTTCACTATGGGGAGACCAGCAATAGTGGTCGCAGCACGTTAGGTTACGTTTGGTTATGTTGCGTTTGAGTATGGTATCAGAGAATAGCATTGACTTTAGTGCAATAGTCTGCTGTTAGGTTTATTTCTGCTCCCTGTAGTGCATTTATATTTTCAGTTTGGATCTGGGAAGGACAGCAAGAGTTGTCTCGGCACGTTACGCTGTGTCAGCTTACGTTCGGATACATATGTTTGGGATAATTTTGGCTGGGATGGCTTTATCTTTTGTGCTGTACACTGCTATTTGGTGTATTTCTTAGCTCTGCTCTGCGACTGCATGCCCTGCTTGGCTCTGTGGAGAGCAGCAATTGAGATCTCGACACGTTAGCTTGATTTATGCTATGTTTGTCTATGATCTGCTGGTTTGGGTTAGGCTTGTGTAGCTTTGTCCTTTCTGGTATACGCTGCGTTTAAATGGATTTCTGCGCTCTACTCTTCACTAACGTTTTCTGCCTGGCTCTGGGGAAGACAGCAATAGTGGCCGCGGCACGTTAGTTTGAGTTAGGTTACACTGGTTTATGTTACGATTGACTACGTTAGGAGATAATAGCTTGGACTTTAGTGCCATAGTATGCTATAAGTGGATTTCTGCGCCATACAGGGCTCTAATATCCTCAGCTTGTCTCTGACAAAGCCAGAAATAGTGGTCTCGGCGTGTTATGATCAGTCGTGTTACGTTCGGCTTGGCTGGGTCAGGTAACGTATGTCCAGGGTAGCCTTAACTTCTGTGCTGCACACTGCTCCTCGTTGCATTTGAGCGCTTTTCTGTGCTCTAGTATGTCCTGCTTGGCCCTGGAGGGGGCAAAAATAGAGGTCTCGGCACCTTAGGTTGAGGTATGTTAGGTTTGGCTATGTTACGGTCGGATACGTCAGGAGAGGATAGCTTTGACTTTGGAGCTATAGTCTGCTATTAGGTGGATTTCTGCGCCATAAGTGCTGTAATGCTTTCAATTTGGCTCTGTGATGGCCAGCAGTAGTGGGCTCTGCACGTTACGTAGTGCCAGGTTACGTTCGACTGCATTGGGCCGGGCTAAGTTTGGTCAGAATAGGTTTAACTTTTGTGCTGCACAACGCTATTCTGTGGATTTCTGCGCTCTACTGTGCTCTAGTATGCCCTGCTTTTCTCTGTGGAGGGCAGCAATAGCGGTCTCGGCACTTTAGGTTCAGTTATGCTAAGTACGGCAGTGTCCTGTTGGAAATGTCGTGAAAGGCTCTGCGGAGGGCAGCAATACCGGTATCGGCACGTTAGTATGATTTATGCCATGCTTGGCTATGTGCGCTTGGTTTGGGTTACGTATGTGTAGCTTTGACGTTTCTGATATGCACTGAGATAAAATGGATTACCGCGTGTTACTCTCCACTAAC
>NW_016965571.1:0-559 GCF_001483705.2 Eufriesea mexicana
TAGGTAGGGTTTATGTTTGTTTATGGTAGTTACGGTAAAGTTTGGGTAGTTTAGGTGAGCATAGGATTTGCAATATTATGTTTGATTAGGTTACGTTATGTTAGGTGAGGTTATGGTAGGACTGGTTAGGTTAGGTTAAGTTAGGTTTTGCAAAATTAGGTTAGGTCAAGTCAGGTTATGTCAGGTCAGGTCAGGTCACGTCATGTCGGGTCAGGCCACTCCAGGTCGGGTCAGGTGATGTCAGGTCAGGTCGAGGCATGTCAGGTCAATGTCAGGTCAGTTCAGCTAATGTCTGGTCCGGTGAGGTCAGGTCAGGTTAGGTTACGATATGACAGGTTAGGTTTGCTTTGATTAAGACAGGCTAGGATTGGTTGGGTTGGGTTAGGATAGGTTATGTTAGGTTAGGATTGGTTGACGATTATGCCAGGTCTGGTCAGGTCAGGTCAGGTCAGGTCATGTCAGGTCAGGTCAGGTAAGGGTAGGCCTGGCCATGTCTTGCCAGGCCAGATCTGGTTGTGTTAGGTTAGGTTAGGTCAGATCAGGCCAGGCCACGCCAGGT
>NW_016965572.1:0-503 GCF_001483705.2 Eufriesea mexicana
CTCAACCAAACATAACCTAACCAAAGGTCACCTAACTCAACGAAAGGTGAGACGCCCGCCATTTCTAGCCTCTCCAGAGACAAGCAGATCAGAGTAAATCGGCCCAGAGTGCCGATTGATCCGAAGGGCAGAGTATAGCACAAATGTCAGAATTGCCCAGTTATATCCTTACCAAGAGCAACATAACCAAACGTAACATAGTACAACATAACGAGCCTAGACCAGCATTGCTGGCCCCCCATCGCCAAGCAGAGCGTATTAGCGGAAAGTGGAGCGCAGAAATCAAAGAATGGGAGTGAACGACACATAGGTCAAAGTTATTCTAACCTAACCCATGCTAACGTGACATAACCAAACGTAACGTAACTTAACACAACTGGACGTGCGGCGACCGCTATCGCCGGAATCGCAGGAGCCAAGCAGTGAATATTAGGCGCGGGTAGAGCGCAGAAATCCATCGAATCGCGGTGTACAGCGGAAAAGTCAAAGGTACCCAAACCTAA
>NW_016965572.1:1449-7340 GCF_001483705.2 Eufriesea mexicana
CGCAATAGTAGTAGCTACCATATCCTATCCATGCGAAACGTATCATATCCAAACCTAATATAACTCAACCGAACGTGCCGAGAGCACTACTGTTGGCCTCTCCAACGCCAATCAGATCATTTTAGAGGTTAGTGGAGCGCAGATGTCTATAGAATGGCAGTGTATAGTGGAAAGGTCAAAGCTACACAAAGATAGCTCATGCTAACTTAATCTAGCCATAGGTCAGCCCAACTCAGCCTAACGTGTCGCGGCAACGATTACTGGCCTCGCCATCGCAAAGCAGAATATACTAGAACACAGCAGAGCGCAGGGACGCTCACCTAATAGCAGTTTCTGGCTCAAAAGTTAAAGCTATCCAAAACAAACCTTAACCATCCTATCCTAACCAAACGTAACATAACTGATCCAAATCTGCCGCGACCACTATTCTTGGCATCCACAGTACCAAGCATAGCAGATCACAGTAGACTGCAGAAACCAACATAATAGCTGCGCATAGCGCAAAAGTCTAAGCAATGCTGACCTAACCCGACCGAGCCTAACACAGCCAAATGTAACTTAACGCAAACTAACGTGCCGCGAACACTATTTCTGTCGTTCCGTTGACCAATCAGGATATTGTAGGGCACAGCGGAGCGCAGAAATGAGCAGAGTGGGAGTGTATAGCACAGTCGTCAAAGGTATCCCAACACAAATCTACCTAACCTCACCAAACCGAACGTAGCACGTGTCAGCCTGCCCTGCTGTGAGCGGGACCTATGGCCTCCCCAAAATGAAGCAGAATAGTGCTTAGCACAGTAGAGCGTAGTTGTCGTCCGAATAACAGTGTATTGCACAAGAAACAGAACTACCCTAACCAAACATTGCTAAACGTGTCCTAACCAGACGTAACGAAGCCCAGCCTAAAATGCCACTATTCCTGGCACCCACGGAGACAAGCTCATTATAGCACGGCAAATTGGGCGCAGAAATCCACGGAATAGCGGTGTATAACAGAAACGCCAAGGCTATTACTGCCTAACCCAACCTAACTGACCCAGGCAAAACGCAACTTAACACAACCTAACGTGCAACGAAAACTACTGCTGGGCTCACCAGAGCCAAGCAGAGAATAGTAGCACATTGTTGAGCGCAGAAATCTACCCGATCAGAGTGCACAGCACTGATGTCAAAGTCATCCATACCTAACCTTGCCTAACCTACCATAACGACACGTAACCGATCACAGCACATCGCGCAGCGGACACTATTGCTGCCATCCCAGAGCCGAGCAGAATGTACTGCAGCACTGCAGAGACCAGGGATCAACCTAATTGCAATGTATAGCACAAAAGTCAATGTTATCCTGCCCGAACATAACCAAATGTAACATAACCAATTGTATCCTAACAAAACCTAACATGCCTAGACAAATGCTGCTGGCATTCCCATCGCCAAGAAGGGCATATTAGATGAGATTGGGGCGCAGATGTCAATATAATGGGAGTGTATAGCTCAAAAGTCAAAGCCATCCTAGCCAAACATAGCCAAACCTAACCAATCCAAACGAAACTTGACTAACGCAAACGTGCCAATGCCACTATAGCTGGCCGCCACAGAGACAAGCAGATGCGAGTACAGCAATGCGGAGCGCAGATATCGACCGAATAGCAGTGTATAGAACAAACGTCAAAGCAACGCGAACCAAACTTATCCAGACCTAACCTAGCCAAGCGTACCATAACACAACTTGACTTGACGGGACCGCAGTTTCTGGCCTCCACAGAGCCAAGCAGAATAAACTAGAGCTGCGTCGAGCTCAGCAATCGATCCGATTACACCGTGTACCACAAAAGTCGAGGATAAGTCAACGTATCATGTCCTAACCGAACCAAACCGAACGTAATCTAACTATGCATAACATGTTGTGGATACTATTGCTGGCCTCGCCAGAGAAAAGCAGAGCATACTAGAGCAACATAGAGTGCTGGGGTGCAGCGAATAGCTGTGTATATCATAAAAGTCAAAGCTATACTTCCCTAACATAACCAAACTTAACTTTACCAAACGATGTCTATCTCAACCTATCGTGCCTAGACCACCATTTCTGGCATCCCCACAGCCAAGCAGAGTTTACCAGAGCACAGTAGAGCGCAGAAGTCCAACGAACAACAGTTTATGCCACGAAAGTCAAAGCAATCCAAACCCAACGCATCCTAATGTAACACAACCGAACGAAATCTAATTGAACCTATCTTGCCGAGACCGCCATTACTGGCCTCCACCGATTCGTGCAGAGTGTAGTAGAGCAATGTAGAGCGTAAAATACCACCGAATAGGGGCGTATAAGACAAAGGTCAAAGCTACCCTATCCTAACCCGACCAACCGCAGCATTACCAATCGTAGCCTAGCACAACCTATCGTGGCACGACCTCACTTGCTGGCACCGCAGAGTCGAGCCGAGTGTAGTAGACCGCAGTACAGCTCACAAAGCCGCCAAATAGCAGTGCACAGCACAGAATTCAAATACACACTGACCAAACCTGACCTAACCTAACAAAATGGAACGTAATATAACACAACCGAACGTGGCGCGATAACTGCTGCCGGTCTCCTCAGGGCCATGCAGAACCTATTAGAGCAGAGTAGAGCGCAGAAGTGCATAGGACCGCAGTGTACAGCTGAAAAGACAAAGACACCCAAACCTAACCCAAGCTAATATATCCTATCATGACACAGCCAAACCAAACATAACCTGCAGCGACCACTGTAGCTGGCTTACCGAGAGCCCAGCGGGGTATACCAGAGCAATGCGGAGCGCAGAAATCCACCGAATAGCAGTGTATAGCACAAAAGCCGATCATATCCCCTCATAACCTAACCATTCCGAGCATAACCATACGCAACCTAACGCAGCCTAACGCGACGCGGCCACTACTGCCGGCCTCCACATCGCCAAGCAGAGAATATAAGATCACAGTGGAGCGTCGAGAACCAACGAACGGCAGTGTATAGCACAAGAGTCAAAGGCACCCTAACAAGACAGGTCTAAGCTAACCCAACCAGACGTAGAATAACAAAGGCGAACGTGCCGAGACCTCCATTGCTGTCTCCCCACAGCAACGCAGAATATAATAGAGTACAGTAGAGCGCAGAAATCCTCTGTATACCAGTGTATAGCACAAAAGTCAATGCTAATCTAGCCCAACCATACCAAACGTAACAGAACCAAACGAAACATAACTCTGCCCAACGTATCGAGATCACTACTGCTGGCCACCCGCATAGCCAAGCAGAGAATATTAGAACGCAGCAGACCGCATAAATGCAACGAACATCCGTTTACAGCACAAAAATCGAAGCTACCTTATCCAAACCAGACATAAGCGAACCTAACCAAACGTAGAATGACTAAATGTAACGTGACGAGACCTCCTTTGCTGGCCTCCCCAGAGCCAAGCAGGGCATACTAGAGAACAAGAGCGCGGAAATCCGGCGAATAGCAGTTTGTAACACAAAAGTCAGAGCCATTCCAACCAAACGTAACCAAACCTGACCCAAACAATCGTAACCTAACAAAACCCAACGCGCCGCGGCCACTATTTCTGGGATTCCCAGAGCAGGGCAGGGCCCATTAGATCACAGTAGTGAGCACAAACTCACCAAACAGCAACTCAAGCCGCAAAAGGCAAAGGTATCCCAGCTCAACCTAACCAAGCATAACACAGACATACGTAATCTAACTCAACCTAACGCACCTAGACAGCCATTGCTGACCTCACCACAGCAAATCAGGACATACGAGAGCACAGGAGAGCAGAAACCCGTAGCACTCAAGTGCATGGCACACAGGTCAGAGATATTCTAACCCTTCCTGACAAAACCTGACCAAGACAATAGAAGCCTAACTCAACCTAACGTGAGGAGACCACTTCTGCTTCCATCCCCAGGGACACGCAGAGCATATCTGGGCACAGTAGAGTGCAGAAATCCCCCGAGCAGCAGTGTATAGCAGAAGAGTCCGAGCCCTCCTTTCCTAGCCTAAACAAACGTGACCAAACCAAACACAGCATAACACAGTCTAACGTGCCGAGACCACAATTGCTGGCCTCCGCAGCACCAAGCAGACCGTACTAGAGCATAGCAGAGCTCAGAAGTCCACCGGACACCAGAGTATAGCACAATAGTCTAAGATATCCTATCCTAACATAACCAATCGTAACCTAACCGAACGCAACATATCTCAGACCAACGTGCCGAGGCTAATACTTCTGGCTTCCCCATAGCCAAGCAGAACATACTAGAGAACAGCAAAGCGCAGAAATCCGCCGAACAGCACTATATAGGACAAACGTCGAGGCTATCCTCTCCTAGCCTAACCCAACGTAACCCAACCGTGCGTAGCCTAACTCAGATTCAAGTACCGAGACCACAATTACAGGCCCGCCAGAGCCTAGCAGTGTATAGTAGAGCACAGTGGATCGCAGAAATCCATCGTACAGCAGTGTAAACCACAGAAGTCGAAGTTAACACATCTTAAGCTGACAAAGCGTTTCATAACCAAAGGCAATCTAATCGAAAGCAATGTGCCTGGACCACTAGTGACAGCTTCTCCATCGACCAGCAGAACATAAATCAGCAGAGTGGGGCGCAGATGTCCATAGAAACCCCGTCCTCACCTAGCAACACCTAACATAGCCAGACGTAACGTATCTGAACCTAACTTGCCGCTACCGCTAATGCTGGCCTCCCAAGAGCCAAGGACAACACATTAGTGCTGAGCAGAACCCAGAAATACAGTGAATCGCAGTGCACATCGCAGAAGTCAGTGCTACATATGCCTAACCCAAACAAGCGGAACATAACAGGACATAGCCTAACTCAACCTAACGTCTCGACACCGCTATTGATGCCCCCCAGAGCCAAGCAGGACATACTAGAGCACAGCAGGGCGCAGAAGTCCTCCGAATAGCAGTGCATAGCACAAAAGTTGATGCTACCCTAACCAAACTTAGCCCGAACAATCCCAAACGAACGTAACATGACTAATCATAACGAGCCGAGACCACTGTTGCTGGCCTTGCCAGTCCCGAGCTGAAAACACTAATGCACTCTAGGGCGCAGAAATCCGGTTAATAGCAGACCGTAGCACTAAGGCCGTAGCTATCATCTCTTAACCAAACCAAACGTAACATAACCCAATCTAACGTGACGCGACCACCATTATGTCCACCCCGGAGGCAAGCGAAACACGTTAGTGAAGAGTAGAGCGACGGAAACAATATAATCGCAGCGTATATCAGAAGAGTCAAGGCTTCCCATGCGTAACCCAAACAAACATGGCATCACCCAACTTAGCCTCACTCAACCCAAATTGACGTGACCGCTATTGTTGCCCTCCGCACAGCAGAGCAGGATATAGCATAGCACAGTAGAGCGCAGAGGTCCACCGCATAGCAGTGTACAGCACAAAAGTTAAAGCTATCCCGACCAAACTTAGCCTAACCAAAACTAACCGAACATACCTTGACTCAACGTAACGGGCCGAGACCACTATTGCTGGCCACCACAGAGTCAAGCGGAACACGTTAATTCCGAGTTGGATGCAGAAATCCATATAATCGCAGTGTATATCAGAATAGTCACGGCTGCCCAAGCATAACCCATACCAAAAGAACATAGTCGAACGTAGCCTAACTCAACCCAACGTGCCGAGAATTCTATTGCTGTCCTCCCCAGAGCCATGCAGGACATACTAGAGCACGGTAAAGAGCAGAAATCCTTCGAAGAATAGCGTACAGCACAAATGTTAAAGCTACCCTAATCAAACATAGCCAAACCAAAACTAACCGAACGTAACTTGACTCAACATAACGTGCCAACACCACTATTCCTGGCCCTGCTAGAGCCA
>NW_016965573.1:0-493 GCF_001483705.2 Eufriesea mexicana
TGAATGGATGGATGTATTGATGAATGGATGTATGGATGTATATATGGATGGACGTATGGATGTATGTATGGTTGGATGGATGTATGGATGGATGGATTCATGGATGTGTGGATGTGTGGATGGATGGACGGGTGGATGTATGGGTGGATAGATGTATGGATCAATGGATGTATGGACGGGTGCTAGTATGGATGGATGGACGTATGATTCGATGGGCGTATGGATGGGTGGATGTATGGATGGATGGATGTGTGGCAAGGTGGATGTATGGATGGATGTATCAATGGATGAATGGTTGTATGGATGGATGGGTGTATGAATGGATTGAGGTATGGATGGACTGATGTACGGATGTATGGACGTGTGAATGTATAAGGTTTGGATGTATGGATGTATGGGTGTATGGATCGATGGATGTATGGACGGGTGCATGTATGGATGGGTGGATGTACGGAAGGATGTATGTACGAATGTATGGATGTACGGTTGTATA
>NW_016965574.1:0-232 GCF_001483705.2 Eufriesea mexicana
GAAAGATTATATTGGCATGCTATAACCATTACAATGCTATAGAAACTGCCTGGAAAGTACAATTTTATTGACAGTTTCGACTAGTATCGTGGTGAGCCAACTTCCTTGCTTAAATAAGGAGGAAATATTCTATTGGCGTGCTATAGGCTCTGCAATGCCATACAGTCCCCCTGGAAAATTCAATTTTATTGTCATTTTCTATTAATATCGTGGTGAGCTAACTTCCTTCCCG
>NW_016965575.1:0-486 GCF_001483705.2 Eufriesea mexicana
ACGTGCCAAGACCAATACTGCTGGCCACCCAAGAGCCATGCAAAATATAGTAGAGCACAGTAGTGCGCAGAAATCCGCCGAATTTCGGTGTGTATCGTAAAAATCAAAGCTATCCTCTCCTTACCTTACCAAATGAAACATAAACAAAAGTTACCTATCTCTACCTCACGCGCCGAGAACGTTATTGCCGGCCTCCCCAGAAACGAGCAAAACATGCTAGAGTGTAGTAGTGCGCAGAAACCCGCCGAACAACAGTCTACCACGAAAGACGAAGCAATCGAAACCTAACTATAGCTAACATGACCTAACGGAACTTATCCTATCTCAACCTGTCGTACCGAGACCGTTGTTACTGGCGTCCAAGAGCCGATCAGAGTATAGTAGAGCAATGCAGAGCGCAGAAATCCGTCGAAGAGCATTGGAAGGCACAAATACAAAGCTACACTCACCTACCCCATCCAAACGTAGTATAACCAAACGCAATCT
>NW_016965576.1:0-205 GCF_001483705.2 Eufriesea mexicana
ACAATGCTATAGAATCTGCCTCGAAAATTCAATTCCATTGACATTTTCGACTAATATCGTGGTTAGGTGACTTACTTGCATAAATAAGGCGGAAAGATTCTATTGGCCAGCTACGGCCATTGCAATTCTATAGTATCTGGATGGAAAATTCAGTTTTATTGACATCTTCGACTAATATCGTGGTGAGCTCACTTCCTTGCATAAA
>NW_016965576.1:381-624 GCF_001483705.2 Eufriesea mexicana
GAATCTGCCTCGAAAATTCAATTTTATTGACATTTTCGACAAATATCGTGGCGAGCTAACTTTCTTGCATAAATAATGAGGAAAGAATCTATTGGCGAGCTATAGCCATTGCAATGCTGTAGGATCTGGCTCGAAAATTCAACTCCATTGACATTTTCGGCTAATATCTTGGTGAGCTAGCTTTCTTGTATTAATAAGGAGGAAAGATACTCTTGCCGTGCTATAGCCATTACAATGCTGTAG
>NW_016965577.1:0-530 GCF_001483705.2 Eufriesea mexicana
ATTGGCGTGCTATAGCCGTTGCAGAGCTATAGAATCCGGACGGAAAATTCACTTTTATAGACATTTTCGACTAATATAATGGTAAACTAACTTTCTTGCATAAATGACGAGGAAAGAATTCATTGCTGTGCTATATCCATTGCAATGCTATAGAATCTGACGGAAAATACTATTTTATTGTTATTTTCTACTAGTATCGCTGTGAGCTAACTTTCTTGCTTAGATAAGGAGGATGGATTTTATTGGCGATCTATAGCCATTGCAATGCTATAGAATCTGACGGAAAATACTATTTTATTGTTATTTTCTACTAGTATCGCTGTGAGCTAACTTTCTTGCTTAGATAAGGAGGATGGATTTTATTGGCGATCTATAGCCATTGCAATGCTATAGAATCTGACGGAAAATACTATTTTATTGTTATTTTCTACTAGTATCGCTGTGAGCTAACTTTCTTGCTTAGATAAGGAGGATGGATTTTATTGGCGATCTATAGCCATTGCAATGCTATTGAATCTGCGTGGAAAGTT
>NW_016965578.1:0-1032 GCF_001483705.2 Eufriesea mexicana
TAACGATATGTAACTTATATCAATATATCGTGCCGCAACCACTGTTGCTGTCCTCCCTAGAGCGAAGCAGGACATACTAGAGCGCAGCAGAGCGCAGAAGGCCGCAGAATAGCAGTGTACAGGTCAAAAGTTAATTCTACCATAACCAAACTTTTCCAAACCCAATCTATGCGACCGTAACATGACCCAACATAACGGGCCGTGACCACTATTGCCGGTATTCGCAGAGCCAGGCTGAAAATATAGGAGCAATGTAGGGCGCAGAAAGCCACCTAATAGCGGACTATGTAACTAATGTCAAACCTACCCTCTCCTAACATAACCAATCGTATCTTAACCATACGTAACTTAACTCAAACAAACGTGCCGTGACCGCTACTTCTGGCCTCCCCAGAGTCAAGCAGAACACACTAGTGTGGAGCAGAACGCAGAAATCCATAGAATCGTAGTGTAAATCAGAAGACTCAGAGCTACGTAGGCCGAACCCAAGCCAAAGGGACACATTCAAACATAGCCTAACTCTACCTAACGTGCCGAAACCGCTATTGCTGCCACCTCCAGAACCAAGCAGGACATACTAGAGCACAGCAGTGCGCAGAAGTCCTACGAATAGCGGTGCACAGCACAAAAGGTAAGACTTTCACAACCAAACGTAGCCTAGCCCAGCCTAACCGGGCGTAACCTGACACAACATAACGTGCCGGGACTACCATTGCTGGCATTCCCAGAGCCCGGATGAAAATATTAGAGTACTGTAGGGCTCAGAAATCCACCTAAAAGCAGACTACAGCACTAAGGTCAAACGTATCCTCTCCTAACCCAACCAATCGTAACGTAACCAAACGTACTTAACTCAAACAAACGTGCCGTGACCACTATTTCTGGCCTCCCCTGAGCCTCGCAGAACACACGAGTGGAGAGCAGCACGCAGAAATCCATTGAATAGCAGAAACCCGGCCTAACCTAACACAACCAAACGTAGTGAAATTGGAAGATCGTGCCGCGAGCACTGCTGCTGGCACCCCCAGGGCA
>NW_016965579.1:0-679 GCF_001483705.2 Eufriesea mexicana
ATGGAAGGATTTACGGAAGTATGGATGTATATATGGATGTGTGTATGGGAGTATGTATGGATGTGTGGAAGTACGTATGGATGAATGTATGGATGGATGGATGTAAGGTTGGACGGGTTTATGGTTGTATGGATGTGTGGATGTATGTATGTACGAATGTATGGATGTACGGATGTATTTATGTTTGGACGTATATATGTATTGATGTACGGATGGACAGATGTGTTGATCGATGGGTGTATGTATGGGTATCTGTATGGATGGGTGGATGTATGATTCGATGTAAGTATGGATGGGTGGATGTATGGATGGGTGGATGTATGGATGTGTGGATGTATGGATGGATGGATGTGTGGAAAGTTGCATGTACGGATGGATGTATGTATGGATGAATGGTTTTATGCATGGATGGATGTATGGATGGATTGAGATATGGATGGACGTATGTACGGATGTATGGATGTATGAATATATGTATGTATGATTGGATGTATGGTATGATGGGTGTATGGGTGGATGGATGTATGGATGGATGGATGGATGGATTGATGTATGGATGTATGAATGGATATATGTGTGGATCGATGGATGTTTGGATTGGTGGTCATATAGTTGGATGGATGTATGGAAGGATGTATGTACGTATGGATGGATGTATGTATGGATGGATTTATGTATG
>NW_016965580.1:0-242 GCF_001483705.2 Eufriesea mexicana
TTGTGGTAAGCTTTCTTTCTTGCATAAATAAGGAAGAAATATCATATTGGCGTGCTATAGCCAATGCAATAATATAGAACCTGAATGGAAAATTCAATTTTATTTACATTATCGATTACTATCCTGGTGGGTTAACTTTCTTGCGCACAAAACGATGGAAAGGTTCTACTGGCGTACTGTAGCCATTGCAATGCTATAGAACCTGGCTGGAAAATAAAATTTAGTTGACATTTTTGACTAAT
>NW_016965581.1:0-326 GCF_001483705.2 Eufriesea mexicana
TGCTGGCAACCACGGAGACGAGCTGATTATAGCAGAGGGCACCTAAGCGCAGGAATCCACCGCATTGCTTTTTATAGCAGAAGAGTCAAACATATCCTGACCATACCTAACATAGCCTAACATAACCAAACGTAACAAAACTCAACATAACGTGGCTAGCCCACTATTGCTGACATCCCCACAGACCAGACTAGCTTGTAAAGCAATGCAGAACGCAGATATCGACCGAATAGCAGTATATAGGAGAAAAGATCAAAACGGATGCTTGTAAAGCAATGCAGAACGCAGATATCGACCGAATAGCAGTATATAGGAGAAAAGATCAA
>NW_016965582.1:0-239 GCF_001483705.2 Eufriesea mexicana
GGAAAGATTCTATAGGTTTGACATAGCCATTGCATTGCTATAAAATCTTGCTGTAAAGTTCAATTTTATTAACATTTTCGACCGGTATTTTGGTGAGCTAACCTGCCAGCGTAAATAAGGAGGAAAGATTCTATTGGCTTGCTATAGCAATTGCATTGCTGTAGAATCAGACTGGAACGTTCAATGTCATTGACATTTTCGACTAATATCGTGGTGAGAAGACTGTTCTGCATAAATGA
>NW_016965583.1:0-3352 GCF_001483705.2 Eufriesea mexicana
ATGTATGAATGTATGGATGGATGGATGTATGGGCGGATAGATGTATGTATCGATAGATGTATGCATGGGCGGTTGTATGGCAGGATGGATGTATGGAAGGATGGGTGTATGGGTGTATGAATGTATGGATTGATGGCCGTATGGATGGATTGATGTATGGACTGCTTGAGGAGTGGATGAACGGGTTTACGGATGAATGGGTGTACGGAAGAATGGATGTATGGATTTATTGTGGTATGGATGTATATATGGATGCATGTATGAATGTGTGAATGGATGGATGTATATATGTATGGATGCATGCATTGATGGATTATGGATGGATGGACTTATGGATGTATGGATGCCTGGATTGATGGATTATGGACGGATGGAGGTGCGTATGGATGGACTTATGGATGTATGGATGCATGAATGTATGGATGTATGATTGTATGGATGTATGAATGGATGGATTTATGGATGGGTGGATGAATGTATTTATGGATGGGTAGATCGATGGATGTATGTACCGTCGTGTGTATAGATGTATGTATGGACGTATGCATTTCTGGATGTATGGATGTATGGATGTATATATGTGTATGTACGAATGTATGGATGTACGGATGTATGGATGCAAGGATCTCTATATGTATGGATGTATGGATGGCTGCATGTATGAGTGGATGGATGTATGGATGGCTTGAGGTATGGATGGATTGATGTATGTATGGATGGATGTATGGATGTATGAATGGATGGATGTATGGATTCATGGGTGTATGGATGGATGGACGGATGTATGTATGTATGGATGTATGTATGCGCATATGTATGTATGTACGAATGTATGAATGAACGAATGTTTGGATGTGCGGTTTTATGGATGTTGTTGTATATCTGTATGGATGTATGAATGGATGGATGCATGCGTGGATGCATGTATGGATGTATGGATGTGCGGACGTATGGATGTACTGATGTATATCTGTATGGATGTATGAATGGATGGATGCATGCGTGGATGTATGTATGGACGGCTGCATGCATGGATGTATGTATGAATGCATTTACGGATGTATCTATGGATGCATGTATGGATGAGTGTATGGGAGTATGCATGGATGTGTGGATGTACGTGTGGATGGATGAGTGCATGGATGGATGGATTTATGGATGTATGGATGTTTGGATGTATGGTTGTATGTATGGGTGAATGTATTGGTGTATGTTTGGATGTATGTATCGGTGTCTGTATGGATGCATGTATGGATGGATGGATGGGTGGATGGATGGATGCGTGTATGGAAGGATGAGTGTACGGATTGATGGCCGTATGGATGGATGGATGTATGGATGTGTTGAGGTATGGATGATCGGATGTATGGATGAATGGATGTATGGAAGTATGGATGTATGTATGGATTGAGGTATGGATGTATGTATGCATGGATGTATGGATGTATGAATGGATGGATGTATATATGTATGGATGTATGGATTGATGGATGTATGGATGGATGGAGGTGCGGATGGATGGACTTTTGCATGTATTGATGCATGAATGTATGGATGAATGAATGGATGGATGTAAGGATGTAAGGATGTAAGGATGTATGGAAGTATGCGTGTAAGGATGTATGTATGTATGAATGTATGGTTGTAAGAAAGTATGGATGTATGCATGAATGGATGTGTGGATGTATGGATGTATGGATGTATGGATGTATGGACGTATGGATGTACGAATTTACGAATGTACGGATGTATAGATGTATGGATGGATGGATGGGTGTATTGATGTATGTAAGGGTGGATGGATGGATGGATGGATTGGTGGATGGACGTATGGATGGAGAGATGTATGGATGGATGAATGCATGGATGGCTGGGTCAATGGTTGGATGGATTTATGGATGGGTGGATGAATGGAATTATGGATGGGTGGATCGATGGATGTATGTACGGATGCGTGGATAGATGTATGTATGGATGTATGGATTTATGTATGTATGGATGTATGGATGTATGTATGTGTGAATGTACGAACGCATGGATGGGCGGATGTATGGATGTAAGGATCTGTATATGTATGGATGTATGGATGGCTGTATGTATGAGTGGATGGATGTATGGATGGATGGATGTATGGATGGATGGATGTATGGATGCATGTATGGATGCATGTATGGATGTATGTATGTATGTATATATGTACGGATGCATGGATTTATGGACGCATGTTTGTGTGGATGAATGGATGCATGGATGGATGTATGTATGAATGGCAGGATATATGGATATATGGATGTATTGATGTACAAGTGTTTGGATGCATGAATGTATGGTTGAATGGGTGTATATCTGTATGGATGTATGAATGGATGGATGTTTCGAGTGATAGACGTACGAGTGGAAGGATTTATGGATGTATGGGTGTGGGGATGTATGGATGAATATATGTAAGAATGGACGGATGTATGGTTAGATGGATTTTTGAATGGGTGGATGGGTGGATAAATGTATGGATGTATGCATGGATGTATGCATGGATGTATGGATGGATGTATGGATGTATGGATGTATGGACGTATGCATGTGTGGATCTACGTATTCATGATTGTATGGATGTAAGAATGTACGTATGTATGGACGTATGGATGTATGGATGTATGGACGTATGGATGTACGAATTTCTGGACGTTCGGTTGTATGGAAGTATGTATGGATGTATGCATGTACGGATGGATGTATGTATGTATTGATGTATGTATGTATGTATGGATGGATGAATGGATTGGTGGATGGATGTTTGGATGGATAGATGTATGGATGTATGGATGTATGAATGGATGGATGTGTCGAGTGATAGACGTACGAGTGGAAGGATTTATGGATGTATGGATCTGTGGATGTATGGATGTATGGATGGATGGATGTATGGATGGTTAGATGTATGGATGGATGAGTGTATGGATAGGTGCTTGTATGGATGGATGGATATATGGTTCGATGGATGTATGGATGGGTGGTAGTATGGGTGGCTGGATGTATGGATGGATGGATGTATGGAAAGATGGAGGTATGGATGGATGTATGTATGGATGAATGGCAGGATATATGGATGGATGGATGTATTGATGTACAGGTGTTTGGATGCATGAATGTATGGTTGAATGGGTGTATGTCTGTATGGATGTATGAATGGATGGATGTGCCGAGTGATAGACGTACGAGTGGAAGGATTTATGGATGTATGAATCTGTGGTTGTATGGATGTGTGGATGGATGGATGTATGGATGGTTAGATGTATGGATGGATGGATGTACGGAAAGATGGAGGTATGGATGGATGTATGTATGGATGAAT
>NW_016965584.1:0-678 GCF_001483705.2 Eufriesea mexicana
GCTGGGGGGCCAGCAGTAGTGTTCTCGGCACGTTAGGATCAGCTTGGCTACGTTCGGTTACGTCAGGTTAGGGCAGGCTTGGTCAGCATTTACTTTTGTGCTATAGACCGCTATTCGTCGATACCTGTGTACTGCATTGCTCTACTAGCATGCGCTCTTCTCTGGGGAGACCAGCAACTGTGGTCGCGGCACGTATGCTTGAGTCATGTTTCGTTTGGTTAGTTAAAGTAACGATATGTTTGGCAAGGACGGCTTTGGCTTTTGTTCTATACACTGCTATTCTGTGGCTTTCTGCGCTCTACTCTGCTCTAGTACATCCTGCTTTGCTCTGGGGAGGTCAGCAGTAGTGGCCCAGGAGTGTTACATCGAGTAATGTTACGTTTGGTCTTATTATGTTTGCTTATGTTAGGCTAGGATAGCAACGACTCAGGTGCTGTACACTGCTGTTCGGCGGACATACTGAGCTGCACATTGTTCTACTATACTCTACTCGTCTCGTGGGAGCCCAGTAATTGTGGTCTCGGTACGTTAGGTTGAGTTAGACTACGTTAGGTTAGAATATATTAGTTTGGATTAAGTTAGCGTTGCTTTGACTTTCGTGGTATAAACTGCTACTCGGTGGCTTTCTGCGCTCTACTGTGCTCTAGTATATTCTGCTTGGCTCTGGGCAGGTCAGCA
>NW_016965585.1:0-601 GCF_001483705.2 Eufriesea mexicana
GCAGGTCTCCCCGGAGTCGGGCAAAGCATAGTAGAGCAACGAAGGGCGCAGAAGTCCTCCGAACGTCAGGGCATAGCACAAAATTCAAAGTTATCCTATCCTAACATAACAGACCTTAATATAACCAAACGCAACCTAACACAACCTAGCCTGCCTACACCACTATTGCTGACATCTTCAGAGCCAAGCATAGCGTTCTAGATCACAGGGGAGCGCAGAAATTTGCCGCACTGGCGTGCAAGGCACAAAAATCACGGATATCCTAACCTAACCAAGCCGAACGTAACTAATCCCAACCTTACGTGCCTGGCCCGCTATTGCTGCCCCCATCGCTAAGCAGGACATACTAGAGGAGAGATGACCGCAACGGGCCATATGACGGCAGTGTATACGACGAAAGTCATGGATATTGCAACCCAACTCAAACAGACCTATCCTAACCAAACATAACCTAACCCAAAATAACGCGCAGCGACCACTATTTCTGGAATTCCCAGAGAATATTTCTGGAATTCCCAGAGCAAAGCAGGGAATATTTGGTCACAGTAGAGCGCAGACAGCCACCAAATAGCAGTGTACAGAGCAAAATTCAATGCTACCC
>NW_016965586.1:0-618 GCF_001483705.2 Eufriesea mexicana
AATCATCAAAACAGCGGTGTATAGCACAAAAGTTGAGGCTATCCTATCCTGGCATAACCAAACATAACGTAGCCACGCGTATCTTTGTTCAACCCAACGCGCTGAGACCACTGCTGCTGCCCTCCGCTAGGCCAAGCAGACTACAGTACAGCATAGTACAGTGCAGAAATCCTACGTATAAAAGTGTTTATAGCTAAAGTCAGAGCTATACTTACAGAACATAGCATAACCTGACCTAACTGAACCGTAACCTAACTCAACCTAACGTGTCGAGACAACTATTGCTGGCCTCCACAGAGCCAAGCAGAATATACTAGAGCACAGTTGAGCGCTGAAATCCGCCGTTTTGCTGTCTACAGCACAACGGTCAAAGGTATCCAAACCTTACCCGAACCAACCTAGAATAAGCAAACGTAAAATAACACAACACAACTTGCCGAGACAACAATTTCTCTCCTGCCCAGAGCCAAGCAGAACATGCTCGAGCACAGAAGAGTGCAGAAATCCATCGAATAGCTGTGTACAGCTAAAAAAGTCAAAGCTAACCTGTTCTACCATAACCAATTGTAACATAACCGAACGTAACCTGACACAAAATAACGTGCCGCGCCCGCCATA
>NW_016965587.1:0-407 GCF_001483705.2 Eufriesea mexicana
GAGTATATGTTAGGACGGGGTATCTTCGACTTTTGTGCTATACGCTGCCATGCTACGGACTTCTACCCACTAGTCTACTGTAATATGTTTTGCCTGGCGATAGGGAGGCCAGCAATGTTGGTCTAGGCATTTTACGCACGACTGGCATGCGTTTGGCTATGTTAAGTTTTGTTAGGTTAGGATAGGTTAACCTTGACCTTTGAGCCGTGCACTGATATTCGATGGATTGGTGCTCTACTACACTCAGCTCGACTCTGGGGAGGCCAGCATTTGTGGACGGGCCACGAAAAGTTGAGTCATGTTACGTTCGGTCAAGTCAGGCTCGGTTGGGGTAGAGGAGGAACGCCTTGACTTTTGTGCCTCACACTGCCATTCGGAAGATTTCTGCGCTCTATTGTTCTCTTATA
>NW_016965588.1:0-468 GCF_001483705.2 Eufriesea mexicana
CTATAACCATTTCAATTATATGGAATGTGCCTCGCAGATCGAATTTTATTGACATTTTCGACTGATATCGTGGCGACCTACCTATCTTGCATAGATAAGGAGGAAAGATTCTATTGGCGTGCTATAGCCATCGCAGTGCACTGGAATCAGGCTGGAAAGTTCAATTTTATTGACATTTTCGACTGATATCGTGGCGACCTACCTATCTTGCATAGATAAGGAGGAAAGATTCTATTGGCGTGCTATAGACATTGCAATGATATAGAATGATGTTGGAAAGTTCAATTTTATTGACATTTTCGTTTAATATCGTGGGGAGCAAACTTTCATGCATAAATAAGGAGGAAAGGTTCTATTGCAAAACTATAACCATTGCAATGCTATAGAATCTGTATGGAAAATTTAATTTCATTGACATTTTCGACTAATATCGTGGTGTGCGAACTTCCTTGCATAAATAAGGAGGAA
>NW_016965589.1:0-944 GCF_001483705.2 Eufriesea mexicana
TCGTGAGTAGATCGCCTAACGCATTCATTCCAATGGCAAGTAAGGCCATCTACTTGCCAGAGAATATGTCTATTCAAAATATGAAACCTGTTATAGCTTCGTGAATAGGTCGCCTAACGCCTTCAATCCAATGGCAGGTACAGCCATCTACTTGCCAGAGAATTGTTCTATTGAAAATCTATAGCCTGCAATAACTCGGTGAATAGAGAGCCTAACGCCTTCAAGCCAATGGCAAGTACAGCCACCTGGTTGCCAGGGAATAGGTCTATTCAAAATCTATAACGTTTTATACCTTGGTGAATAGATCGTCTAACGCCTCCAATTCAATGGCAAGTACAGCCATCTACTTGCCAGAGAATAGGTCTATACAAAATATATATCCTGTTATATCTTGGTGAATAGATCGCGTAACGCCTTCAATCCAATGGCAAGTACAGCCATCTACTTGCCAGAGTAGAGGCCTATTCAAGAAATAATCTGTTATAGGTTGGTGAATAGGTCGCCTAACGCCTTCAATCCAATGGCTTGTACAGTCATCTACTTACCAGAGAATTGGTCTATTCAAAGTCTATAACCTGTTAGTGCTTGGTGAGTAGATCGCTTAACGCCTTCAATCCAATGGCAAGTACAGCCATCTTCTTGCCAGAGAATAGGTCTATTCGAAATCTATAAACTGTTATAGCATGGTGAATAGATCGCTTAACGCCTTCAATCCAATGGCAAGTACAGCCATCAACTTGCCAGAGATTTGGTCTAATCAAAATATATAATCTGTTGTAGCTTGGCGAATAGGGCGCCTAACGCCTTCAATCCAATGGCAAGTACAGCCATCTACTGGCCTGAGAATGTGTCTAATCAGAATCTAAAAGCTGCCATAGCTAAGTGATTAGATCGCCTAACGCATTCAATCTAATGGCAAGAACAGCCATCTACTTGCCAGAGAA